>NC_051157.2:94205717-94430717 GCF_013339745.2 Dermacentor silvarum
CCGTAGCACTAATCACATGATGAATTTACGGAGTGATGCCGGTCTTGCCTTACAAGACTGAGGATCAGCCAGATAAGTCACTGATTCATTTATTAATTCACTCATTCATTCACTCACTCAGTCATTCACTTACTCAAGCACTCGCTCACTCATTCACTCACTCTTCACTCATTATTCACCCACTCTTCATTCACTCTTCACTCATTATTCACTCACTCTTCACTCATTATTCACTCACTCTTCACTCACGTTTCACTCACTCTTCACTCACGCTTCACTGATTATTCACTCACTCTGCACTGATTATTCGCTCTCTCTTCACTAAGTCTTCACTCATTATTCACTCACTCTTCACTCACTCATTATTTACCCTTCACTTGCTCATTATTCACTCGTCAGTCACTCATTATTCGCTCTTCACTCACCCACTCATTATTCACTCTTCGCTCACCCACTCATTATTCACTCACTCACTCACAAACTGGCGCCTACACAGATTATACACCGATGAATGACGACCTATGATCATGGATAAATAGCGAAGGGGGGTATTTTGTTGCCTTTGTCATCGGCTATACGTTAGCAAGCCATTAGGAATGCATGCATGCTACAGAATAGCTGAGCTGGTAGCATATTCTCAGTAGTTCCGTTAATATACGTACATGAGCGCAGTACTTTGACAAATGGCTACGTAAGCAAATGAAACCATTGCGCTGTATGTGCCGGGAGTGTAACATCAATTTCCGTGTTTGCAAGATTTCTTGGCAATGCCAGTAATAAGAAGTTCTGCAGATGCTCTCCTGGAAGAGCGTGCCACCTATGCCAGCTGATTGCGGCACAATTCCTAGCTTTTATCGATTAGGTTCATTATTTTGCGCATACCGAGTTTATGTAAGCACAACTAATGCGCATAAGATGGTGGTTACGTACCGGAAGGGTTAAGAATCGTGAAACAACCTACGTATATGTTTGATAGGCAACAAAAAAGTGCCTTTAGAGTCTTATCTTATACTCCACCTCACTGGTGGGGTTGTTACTACTGGAAAAGAAAGTGTGTACTAACCTTCCAAGTGACGCGAAGGCTGGATGCGTTGAGCGGAATGACCTTCAGGTCGATCGGTTTAGTGGATGGTGCTGTAGGAAACGAAACGGGTAAGAAATGATGGCCGAGATGGTGTTCCATTCAGAACGCTCCATTACTATTTTCGTTAGTTAAAAGAGCGTCAGACAGCAAGAACAAGTTCAATAAACGTATTTCGAGATGGCGACAGGCTTTTATTTTAAATTTTCGACAAAAGGAGCACTTGAAACGGCGGCGCGGTCGGTCCCAGTCAATTCAAAGGCTCACTACGTATGGAGCATTTGAAAAACCGTGCTGTCAATATAATTATTACTAGAACTTTTTCACACACAATTCTGTTCTTCTGTTAGTAAATACACTCATTCAATTTGTATGCGCTGCCTTTGGTTGCCATATGCCAATTTTCGTCTGCCCCCCTAGGCAGGAATTGAGAGCAGGAAAACTACCTAAACCAAATAAAGCAGCCAATGAATAGAAAATGAAAACAAATTTGCAAGATAACCAAGAATAACATGTAAAATAATTATCTCTCTGGCGAACGAATCGTTTTCGTCCTTTGTGAGAAACAGGCGAGGAAATGGCAAACCGAAACAAAGGAGCCCATTATGATATTCGCTCTGCTAGAACAAAACGCATATCATGACACCACGCAAGTTTAATGAGTGAGAGATTCTCTTTTTATTGGCTGACCATCCTCCACATATTTACCTTCGGTGTCGGTGGTGAAGAAGAGAGGCTCGCTGGGAGTGCCCGTGCCAATACCGTTGACGGCGACCACTTCAACTCTGTACGCAGAGTTGGGGCTCAGGCTGTCCAGTGTCATTTCCAGCTGGGTTCCAGGAATAGGTATCACGCGGGAAGTGCCGTCTTCATGCCGAAAAGCAAGCGGAGAAAAACGCTTTAATTGTCGCTGCGTCCAGCCTGTTGCGTTGACTCTCTGAGCTGCGCCTTTCATTAGATGATTTGTATTGCAGACAATATCAACAATAGCCGAGGGACAGCTTTCAATGTGGCCTTCTTGAGATGACCAATAGACTAGTAGCTAAACTTAAGTTTTGTTTTGGTGTTGTGTCCTTCTCTGCATATCAAGTGAACCAGCTACGGAAGAAAACAAAATATATTTGCAATGTAAACATGTGGTAGGAGTGTATACGCAAATATATGAGAGCAGAGAGAACACGCTGATCACAGTGGCTCTCGTTGCTCCCAAAAAGTAACGCAAGGCATGCGGGCAGCGGCATTATTTGTCTCCCGAGGTGTATAAGTGGGCGCTCAACGTATATATAAAAAGTATTCATTGTCCACACCAAAGTGTCATTTATGAAAAATAGGTACACAACTTTATATTTGTTGTGTGAAGATGAAAGTCACTAACGGTAAAAAATTTCGTGCGCCGCTATGCACGCTATATTCCATGTCAAATGCTTTCTGGATTTAAATACGCTTTGATTTCATTAGGAGAAGCAACAGAGCCACTGAGTCAAAGATTGTACTCTCTTGCTGCGGAGTTCCTTTATTCAGTTTTACAACTAATAACAAAATGTGTTATTGGTGCAAGAAGGAAACAGCAAGATCGTCACACAACCTTGCCTTATGAGTTGTGATGACTGACTAACGAGAGTGATAATAAAGGCGCAAGACTTTGTATGCAATATGCAGATTTTGGTCGGAGTTGAGAAATGCGTACCTCTTGAAGAGTGTATCTTGAGGTCATACTGCGTGATGGGCGAGTTTCCATCGAAAGGTACGCTCCAACGTATTGAAACAGACCGACTGGCTAGATGGCTTACGTGGACGTTGGTCGGTGGTGAGGGCGCCTCTGCAAATTGAGCAGATATTGCTTGGAATTTTGACGAAGTCCTTCGGTTTTCTTCACGGGCAATCGCTATTCTAGACAGCATAAGGGATACAGTTTGGGAATACATGCAACTAACGAATGAAATGATGCTACGGATTTTGGTTTGCAAACAAATAGTGCTCATGTGTAATAAAAATAATAATAATGGGCTCAACAAGGAGCTGTTCAAGCATCGTGTTTTCTAAGACCTCTTTTCCATTGTGCGTTCTCATTGGCTCCTTTGAAATCTCTCTGCGTTATTATCATAAATATCATCCACTATAGGTGCAGCGTTTCATAAAGATACACAGAATCAGATAGAATCGTTACAAAATGTGTCTTAGCGATCGCCAAAGGCATTTCCGTAAGTGCTTCACGTTAGCTTCAATATTGGCTTTCTATTGCTTTACATTTTGCACCAGTTAACAACAAAAATGTAAACTAATACGTTTTATACATAAGCGGGATACGTGACTGCTATCTGCCGAGACTCAGGTTGAATTTGTTGAATTCGAGATTCTTTCGAGATTCTGTGACAGCCCTGCCTTCTAAGTCATACGTTTTTTACTCTGCTGTGCACCCACCATGCGTGCTCCTTTTCCTTTTTGCGGTTAATATATGCATAAATATGCGCAGACTGCCATCGCTGTGACGGCGCAACACTGACTCCATAGGCCCAGTTAGGCAAGCACAGTTTATCATTGTTACAAACGCATGTTGAAACTATTTCCTAGCCCATTAGCTGGCTGTTCGCAGCAAAACTGCTCTTGTGTCCCCCCAGCTGGTTTGTTCTAAGTGCTCACTGCACGTAGAACGCAGCACAATGCAGTGCTCGGGATTAAGTGATCACACCATCCTTAGGACCCTGACCTTCCCAAGAGGTAAAAGCAATGGCATGGAGCCGCACGATTATCTAAGCACCGCAGGTGAACTGTATTCGGTGCAGATGTTATGCTCAACAAAAGCCTTGTAGAGAACAGGAGAACGAGCGAACTACTCATCGAGGTTGTTTGTAGCATATGTATGCGGCCTGTGCGAATATCTGAAACTTTCAAATAACCAATCCAATAGTGTCCTATTTGATTGGGTCTTCGAATCGAATGTCAGTATTTGTAAATGCGAATATGTTTCGAATACTTTTCGAATATCTCAAAACGTCAGTTGCGCTCAAATAAACATAAAACTGGGGCAAAAATACGACAAGTTTTCACTCGCGCTAGCATAGTATACATCTAACATGAGAACTTGGGTAGTGGAGCAGGCTACGTCACTTGGTAGCCATACTTTACAGGCTGCAAAACTATCATTTGCCCTCTTCGAAAGCCCTGTGCATGCAAAGAAACTATTTGTTTGCTTCTAACGCTCCATTTGGGATTTGAATAAACTCTTCATAACGTACTATGTAATGACAGAAACTTGGTAACCTTAAGAATACTGGGATGTGAACATCGTTTTATAATATTGCAATAAAGAGTGTTCACTAATCAAAATCTATTCGAAAAGTATTTGGTATTTGATTCGATTCGATTCACTACTGGCACTATTCGATTCGGCCTCTAAAATCACTCTTTGCACACCCCTAGTATATACAGCAGCTCGAAGACAGCGAATAAACATTTTCATGCCGTCCTTTCAGGAGAGTAGATTAGGAATACAGGGACATTCGTTTACCTTGCACGGTGAGCTTGATGAACATTTCGTCCTTGCCATGGCTGTTGGCAACTTTACAGGCATAAGTTCCAGTGTCGTTTGTCCTAACGTCACGCAGCAGTAGCTGAGACGCCATGCCATCCTCCCGTTCATGATCATTGACTGTGTACCTGCGCTTTGTAAAAGCGAATTGACAAGAAGCTCCGCGCTAATACAGAACAGCAAAAAGTCAGAAACAGTTTCCCATAAACCAGAAAACAAATTAGTTTCATGGCCTTGTAATTTCCTTGTGATATCTTTGTAGATTCCTGTTACATTCCTTCCTAAGTCCCTTTGCATGTTGATCCGTTTAAACCACTGATCTTGTCATTAACACGTAACAAAATGTAACAGTAATAAAAAGGGCGAGATTTAATCAGTGTTTTAGTATAATTGCACACTAGGCCGATATATGAAGATTGCTACCTCCTGAGGTGACTCAGTCTGCTACAAAGACGA
Source organism: Dermacentor silvarum (assembly GCF_013339745.2). Taxonomy (NCBI): domain Eukaryota; kingdom Metazoa; phylum Arthropoda; class Arachnida; order Ixodida; family Ixodidae; genus Dermacentor; species Dermacentor silvarum. The sequence continues at coordinate 94,210,784 of NC_051157.2, forward strand.
GTCAGAAAAGCACAACAATTTAAGTCAGCGGTCGTCTCGTGTACACAGTTAAGCTGAGCTAACAATGAAAAACGTTTCTGTAAATATTTCAAGGACGTAGAGTTCCCACTAATATCTTTGTCGTGTTAGTTTCGCCGTGTAATATTCAGAACACCTTCGCCGGTTGAACGCCCTAAGCTTCGTAGCGTTCTTGATTAATGACATAAGCGTGCCGACAACCCAGCCTCTGGCGAATGAGCCGCCGTGTCTGACAGTCGGTACCCCGCAGGGGTTCTGAAAAGTGAGAGTGGTCGCGCTAATTACCTCGGATGTCTGTCCATGTCTAGAAGCACGTTGTCACGGTACCACGTGATGGTGAGAGGAGGGTCGCCAATGGAGTCACACTGCAGATGCACTTTGTCTCCCTTACGGGATGTCACCGACATTGAGCTGGTGATAAAGGTGGCGGGGACTGGCGTTCCAGACATGAGTGAAAAGGAGAGAAGGATAATATATGGCGCTTAATTAATCAATTACCTTTTCTTAACCGGCATGAATGTTAAAGCAAACATCTGATGTTCGAGAAAGATACGTCGAAAACTGCGTGCGCAAAAAAAAAAGAAGTTAGAGCCCATCATGAAACTAAAAACTAGGGCGAAACATCAGGATTTGCTCAAATGATATAGCCAGTAAGAAGAGCACCAGAAAGAAGTAATTAACTCAATTCTGTGGCTTTACGCGCCAAAACTACGACCTGATTATGAGGCACGCTGTAGCGGGGAACTCCGGATTAATCTTTACCACCTGTTTTTCTATAACCTGCACCAAAATGACAGGGCAACAGATAGCGCACAATGTTTTCTCTGCCCTGTTATGAGCTTTATTTCGAACGTACTTAACGGCTTCCTTTCTATTTCAGTACTTAAGTGAAGAACATATTCCTTCTTCGGATCCCCTTGTTTGCCGACAGAAAAAGTATTGTAACCATCTTTAGAAATTCTTGCCCAAACATTTTTAAAAATTTTGTGCAATGATTACATCTATTTAATGTTTAGGGCTTGCATGTTAAACGATGCGGGCATTTACAGAACATTGTCATGAATCACAAATTATTTGCTTCCGCCAAAATCTGTTAAAGCACAGAGGCTGCACGCACGGCTGTAATTATAGCGCTTTTTCAAATGAAATATTTTTGCGATGGCAGCATTAATAAAATTGAAGCCAGTAGGCAGAAGTCTATAAAATCCGTGTATTTTCCATTTGTCATATACTGGTTCGGACAACAAAACCGTCATTCCTCTGTCGCTAGGACTCGCACTTACTTCATGTAGTCCTTGTACGAAGCTGCTACATGTAATACTCTTTTGTGCCTCACCGGAAACTGTTAGCTTGGCCTCGTGTGTGAGCTCCGGCCCCACGCCATTGGTGGCTTGGCAGAGGTAGACGCCTGCGTCAGAAGCGTCCACGTGTTGCAGGACAAGGGAGCCGTTTTCCAGCACTTGCAGCTTGGCGTTGCTCCGTATGGTCACAAAACCACTGGAGACCCCTCCTAGGAAAGAGAGCAAGGAAGAGATCTCCGCATTTGCCCCGAACACTGCAAGTTGACGTTTGAGTAAGCCACCGCGTGAGCGTGTCTTGCTCTCATGCACAGTGTGCGCACCGAATGGCACATTGGCCTAACGCTTGCTGCATGCCATATGGCCAAGAGCACTAGGGTTATAAGCTGATTTGACATTTACGGCAAGAATATCACTTTTATATAGCACGACACCTCAGAATATTCAGAGAAATTTGACAAATTACACAGAATACGCTTCGTGCATGACTGCCCTCATTTATTCCCCAGTTGTCCTAAATCTTGCCAGACAACTTCCATACCTTTGTTATTTAATGACGCCCCCCCCCCCCCCCCCTACAGACACAAACACTTCCCACGCAATACTCCTTCTGGAGCCTGTGAAGTAGATGATTGAATGAATAAATAACAATCAATAAATCGACAAATCTTCATAATTTTGGCACCGGAGTGCGATACTACAAGTACGAGGGAGTAGCCATGAAAAAAAAACAATGAAATGTTTTAAGGCAACGTTGTCCGTAGCATTTAGAGTTTATTTACTGTAATCTGTGTCTCCCGCCTAGCAGTGGACGAACTTCTGCGTAGCTAGTTCACGGCGTCGAACCTCCGACGACGACGACGGGATGCCACCGCTTGTTTGTGCGGAGTTATACGGAGGGCAGTAGTTTTCATGTCAGCGCGCGAAAGCAGTTGGCCTAGCAGCGCAGGCAGAACGAGGCCGCTAAGCGGACAGCGCCGCTCTCATGCAAACGCGCGCTCCCGCTCGCTCGATAAAAACGGGAGAGTGGGTGGGATGAAAATGGGGAAGAAATGAAAGGGAGAATGGGGCGTCGCCCCGACTGAGCGAAGAGGGCTAGAAAACTTCCGAACTCTCTCTCTCTCTCTCTCTCTCTGGCCTTGCGCGCGTCCTGTTGTGCCCGCGGAGGAGTGAACCCGACTGAAAACGCGCTCAGTAACACACATAACCGGATAAGCGCATCCTGAGAAGGTACTGTAGGCGAAATAATGCGAGAGCATTTATCGCTTTTACATCGGAGGGTGAGAAAGTTTATGGATCAATTTAATACAAGCATGTTGTATCAAATGGTAGCATGTGTGCGTGGCATGTGTGACACAAAATACGATTTAACAGTCTCCATTACTACTACCTAGAGTGTGGACGCGGCGCTTTTTTATGCATTTGAGCCTTGTACATGAGGTGCCGGTGGTTTGGAAGTCATTTTGTTGCTTAGCGGGTGCTGTTAAATGAGGAAGCCCCTGGAAGTTGCTCTTCTGGTCCCGAAATAAATTGGGAGCAGTGAATGATTGCTCACACAAGATACCAAAAGCCTGTCTGTATTTCGTCCTATCAGGTGATAGCAGAAGCCCACTTAGCATATGCAGTGCTGCTCGGATAAGGTGCAATTACTCAAAACATTGAAAGACAGAAGGTTACGCACCACTGTAACCTGCCTTCGCGGAAGGGTATGCTCAGAAGTAGTTGACGCAGTCTGTATGGAACGAGTTTTTTCATCGCTTCACGGTGCGTGAGGCACAGCACCCGAAAAACAGAAAGTGCTGAAAAGTGCCCGATTTCGATGGACATGACCACGTATTTTAAAGATGCATCTCTTGAAGGTGGTGCAAGCATGCGATTCCTGTCAAATGGATGTGACTTCGTTACTGTTCTGCTTCTATTACGTATCTGCAAGCACAGCTTAATGGAAGTTGCCGTCAAGTTTGCAGACTAGTTTCTCCTTAGACGCAGGACGTCGGCTGACCTCACCTGCAACCTTCTCGAACGGACACTGAAGAGCAATGATCACATTTGGAGCAAAGTTTACTGGGAACCACGCAATCGGTTACCTGTTGACATCTTCCAGCGGATCACCGGCGTCGGGAAGCCGTCAGCCTGGCAGTCGAATCGCATGGTGCTTCCCTTGAGGGCGTTGGTGCTGGATGGCGTATACACCCATTTGGGGGCCACTGCATAAGTAAAACAATGCAAAGGCAAGTGTGGAAAAGATTTTTGAAGCTCAACAATAGCATACGGATGTTTACGCTGCCACAATAGTAGCCGCTAAAGTATACTCTCGTGTAAAAGCACTGCCAACATTTGAAGGAACTTTCTGTAACACCTCTATTCGTGGTGATGGTAGTGGTGGTGGTGATGATGATGCTGATGCTGATGAACACGCGTGACAAAACCGTGTCACTCACCCTGCACGACCAGCTGAGCGGAGGCGTTCGTGCGAGCGTATGGGTTACTGGCGACGCAGGTGTAGGAGCCGTTGTGTTCTTCGGCGATGCTCTCGAAGTAGAGAACGGAGAGAAACTCGTTCATCAGCTGCGGCTTGACGTCCAGCAGGCCTGGCTGCAGAGGGTGGCCGTCCTTGAGCCACCACAGCGATACCGGCCGGTCACCCGAGGACACGAAGCAGTGGGCGCTCGCACGCTCACCCTCGCGCACCGAGGCCGGGAATGAGAACGGGGCGATGGTCGGAGGCACTGCGCCACCACACACAGGGAGAAGACGGTGTGTACATGATATAGGCTAAAAAAACAGCGTTTATCTGAATGGCGACAGAAGAATAGCACATTTCTCAGCTCAAACCTCCATAGCGTGTACATTACATTGCGTATGAGCCTACGTTGGGTGCATTGTATGATTATTACAACGCTCACGCAACAGTGTTCGAGATGTTTCACGCAACAGTGTTCGACATGGACGAAGGGGAACATGCCGCATGTTCCCCTTCGTCCGGTGAGTTGCGTTCCGTCCAAAAACGGAGGAGAGCACAATGTCGCCGCCACCTGACTTTTTTCTCTCGCCCTCAGTGTGATACGCTAGCGTTTACATTCGCTGCCTGAGGCGAATAAACGCGTCTCGAACGGCCCTCTTTTGTAGAAGTATTGCGAATCGCCTTCCTATAGCGACTGACGAATTACCACAAGATACATGGTCGTGAAAGGCTGAAAATGCGAAGTGATTGCGCCACTTGTCGCATTCATGAAACCTCGCTAAACAGGGGCTCTAAACCGGGATACTCAAGACAAGGATTAGTTTTTTTTTCTCTATAGGGCGAAATCAGTATTTCTATGTAAAAAATTAAGCCAGTTGCACGCTTGTGAAATCTGATGAAACAGCGAAGCTCTGCAAGCGTGGGTGTATTGCGTAGTGGGTATGGCGCTCGCCTTCGTACAGTGATTACCTGGGTTCAAATCACGCCTCCCGAAAAAAGGTTATATTGTTTTTTTTTCTTTCTCTCATCTTTCTGTCTCTCTCTTTGTGTGTGTGTCTCTCTCTCTCATTTTTTTTCTTTCTTTCGTCCATAGCAAGTTGTGTTACAGTCGTCGGTACAATGCAACCATATGGCTCCCACAAATTGATATTCTGCAAGCGTCGGTGTATAGCGCAGAACGTGTAATCACAATGCCGAAAGCCCGCGATCTTCAAGATCATTCTTTCAAGAAAGTGCAGCTTATATAAGAAGTGTCTACGCTGCGCAGGATCCTCCGCCGGACTGGACGCACTTTTTGGACGCGTGTGTGTGTTTGCCCGAGTTTTAAGTGTGTAGCTATGTCCACACTGTAATATACCTTAAGTTTTATTTTCCATGCCTTAAAGAAAAGAAAAAAAAAGGTCGGTGTATAGCGCAATGCTTATGACGCTTGCCTTCGGACAGTGAGTACTCGGGCTCGAATCCCACCTCGCCAAGGAAGTTCATTTTGTTTTATTTCTCTCACTCTCTGTCTGTCTGTCTGTCGCTCTCTGCACCTCCTCTACTCCTATGCTCTACTTTCCCTCTCTCCCAGCTCGGCGATTCTGTGCACGACAACGAGACCACCCTAGCGAGGCCTTAACAGCTCCGCTGCAATAAATCCGAGCATGCGCTCGGACACTAGTCGCATCTCAGAAGTCTTTAAAAGCTTCTAGGGAAAGGCATTGCCTGCACATTTCTGCATTTTACGTACGTCACCTTTGTTCATAACCCTACAGTTTCCCATCTGTATTCCGACTCTGTAACGATGCTTTTCAGACCATTGTATGGACTGCAGAAGATATGCAAAACTGAGACCGATTACATTTGCGTTTGTAATGCCTACATTATAGGGCAAACTAGCTCAAATAATTTTTTTTTAGAAATGAGGTATGTAGCACGTTCTTGCTTCTTAAAATTTCAACATGATATTCCTCGTTGCGGGATGCCGGATATTGCAGGATGTTGCTCAATTTTACGGGAAAATATTGGTAAGTTTCAACGCCAGTTAATCACGTGTTTAGATCGTAATATACAAAGCAGCAGCTTTTACAATCAGTATTTTGCTAGTAATAAACACAATGTCAACGACTTCCCGTAACTCTGCTTGGCGCGTCATCTGATCATATACGGAGAATATCTAAGGAAAGTGGCCTTACCAGCAACATGGAGGTTCACTTGGGCCTCTGCTGTGCGACCATCGGAACTAGTGGCCGAGCAAACCACGACGCCGTCGTCAGTTTTTCGGTCCACGTCGTGGATTGTTAAACGTCCATGTGTGTTCATCCGGTACCGTTGACCATCGACCAGGGTTCGATTCGCTGCGAAAATAAGTTTAAGGCAGGTTTTAAAGCAATTTTTTTATCGAGCTCTTTCGTCCATTCTCAAGGTGGTAGGTCTTTCAGCGCTGTTACAAATGCGCCCATGCAAAGAGGGCGTGCTCTCATGCAACTGAGTTGTGGGCGCGTTCATCACCGAAAGACATATAATAGTGCTGCTTGAGACGCACGCGTTGTCCCGTGAGAACTTTGGAGGCATGGAACATTTAGGTGCTGTGGCCTAGCGATGGAGCGCTCGGGAAGGACAGCCCTCCTCCTCTCCCGCCTCCTTCTCCCTCTGTGACGGCTGCGGGAGAGGAGGATAGCAGTCGTCTTCTGCGCCATTCAATGTGGACTGCACACATTTGACGTGTCGACCTATATGTTTAGCCATCTATACTGCCCCTACATTTGTTCTGGTTAATGGTTCTGTCCACTACGGAACTGCGCAGGGCAACAAGAAATGCTTTCTAAATAACCTTACAGCAGCAGATATACGCCATCACGCGTGTCACTTCTTTGATGAAGCAAATGGGTTTCTAGAAGCGCCCAGCACATTTAAAAACTTTTTTTTTTACTTTTTGCTCTACAAGTTCTGTCAAAGCTTGTCCTCCTAGGAAGAAGCTAACTTAGGTAGTGTCGTAGAACACTGTGACACTAGGCTTTATGTCACAGTGTTGCGTAAAACTTAGATTTGAGACTTCGATATTGCACGTTTTGCCTGAAACATGTCTATATGGCCGACTAATTTTGTATTTAATGTGTTGCACCAAATTCACCCACAACAATGTCATTATGCCAAAGTACGCTGTTTACATATCTACTTGCTATCGCTCACTTTGAGTACCCTGAGACACGTCCGGTTTACGAACAGTTTTTTTTTTTTTTTTTTGCTGTCGTTCACGAACTTGAATTGAATTGAGTTTATTCTGCAACAAGGTTGCAATGATTACCAGGTAAAAAGCTGCAAGTACCAGCTTGAGGGGAACGAGGCCACATTGCTTTTATTAAGCTGTTGTACTGCTATTTTTTGTAATGGCATACTATTTGCGATTAGAAAAAAAAAACATTGTGAGCGCTCTTGTTGTGGAAATTGCCTAATGGCAAAGATTGAGTGTCGTTACGCGTTTGCCACATGCGTTTTTGAGAACAAATTAAGCAAGAATGGCGCATTTTGACTCGCAGGGGCGGAGCACAGAAAGCACTGTAATGCTACCAACACGGGATAAAAGATCGATCTGGCAAATGTCGCCATTGCGCTCATAAAGCTACTAAAATGTCTTGCTAATACTAGCATTTAACAAAATCACTGACTCTCAACATACCGATGACTGTAATAGTACTGACTGATTGTCTGATAGGGGTTTCACATTTCACAATTCACATTTCACATTCAGATCCGAGCTCACAGAAACGCCTTAGATTAATTACATCGCACAGTATTTCCTCACTCAATATCACTTACCCAGTAACTGATAGAGTTTGGACAAAATGACGTCTTTGCAATTTGCCTCCATCGGAGTGCTCTCGTCACAGCCGAGAAGCACCCCCGCGACACCGGATTCAGTAGCAGAAGGCCAGAAGTACCGACAAAATCGAAAGGTTAAAACGACTGCCGCAATTAGATTATTCTTTGCGGTGAACAACTTGTGAGACCACCCAACTGAGCACTGTGCCGCCCTCACCATGGGCTCCCTTGTACCACGTGAAGGAGGCGAACGGATGTCCCTTGACGGGGCACGCAAGGCTCAGCGTCTCGCCCGACAGCACGGTGAGGTTGCGCGGCGGCAGCGGCGTCGGCGGCCCGAGCACGTTCAGCCAGGCCGCGTGGGCGACGCGGCCGGCCTCGTTCTCGGCCTGGCAGGCGTACTCCCCGCCGTGGGTCACGTTGGCCTGACGTCAAGTTGACAAAACTGTGCACCACGTGGTCCTCGGTGACGAAATCTCCTCGTAGCACACGCCGCGAAGAGGGCACGGGCCCGCCGTCCAAAGTCCACGTCACGCGAGGCATCGGGTGTCCACGTGCGGCGCACTTGAGTGACACGAAGCTGCCCGGGTACGTGTTCTGCTCGGTGAACGTTACTGTCAGCTCGGGCTTGGTAACTGAGCGCGCAAAAAGCAAACGTTGGGCGCTCTGTTACGTAACCGCCAATCATAGAACGGTCTCGAACGAACGATGAACACTTTTGCGCGTACTTTCACTTCTCGCGCACAAGGCCTTTGAATACGAAGGCGAAGACTAATCATATTAGGTTTCATAATGTAATGGCATTACGCTTAGTAGTTTTATTGACGCTAGATAAAGTGGGTGTGTAGGAGGCAGTGTAATCAGTTTCGCAGCTTGGAGGACACTATTGTTGCCCTACATAATCCCCTTTAATCTCTCTGCAGCACATGTGCGTCACGCATGGCTTACGTAACCACCTTTAATAATTACTCTCCGCCAACAGCTGCTTCTGCTCATTTAATCAAATGCATTTTCATTGAGGCACCTCCTGCGTAATTCTGAAGCCATCAGAAGCCTGCGGCTGCGTACACGCGGCTTTCTAAAACAAATCAATTTGCAGCAGCACACATGACAAATATTCAATACGAGTATCGCACCCTGCTCTTATCAAGCTATTCCAGAGATTGCATATCGGGATGCCGCTATTAAGTAGCACTGCCGGCTACCAGTCTTTAGCACTCATGGCACCCGTTCTCATATCCACGAAGAACAAGAGGAAAAAGCAGCTTACATGTGCGCTCATGACATGTACCCCAGGCGCGAAGACGCGAAATGTGACAAATAACACGCGGTTGTCTTTCTGCGAAGCATTTCAAGCAACTCCACTCATCTGAACGTAAATATATTTTACAGGGTAATAAAAAAGTAATCACTAGCGCATATAGGAAGGAACCGCTGTGTGAATATAGCCAAGTGCTGCATACCCATGAGCAGGACGAATGCGGATGACTGTGCCGACTCCCTGGTGCTGTCGAGCAGGCATTGGTAGATGCCTTCCTGACCGTCCTTGACTGATCCCAGCTGCAGCACCGAGGAACCCAACAAGCGCACCCGATCAGCAGCCGAGGGCTGGACGGGCACGAGGTTGCGGTACCAGCGAAGCTCCCGGGCGAGCACACCGGCCCCACCTCCGGTGGCGTTGCACGTCAAAGTCACAGACGCACCCAGGGGAACTCGCTGAAATCGGGGCTGCACGCTTACGAGAGGTGCACCTGCACGTTTACAATAAGAAAACGGTGCCTAGTTTGAATAATGTGAGGTGCACGTGCGATCTTTTGGATTTCTAAAAATAGGTATGCCATAAAGTGTGACGGCCTACACGTTTTTCTTTCAAAGAACTGCCCTCAAGTTTACATAAAAAGCTCATTCACAAATATTGCGTAATTATTATTTTCAGGGTAACGTTAGCAGGGGTAAAGTATTTCCGTCTTGCCGTAGAACTCGTATGCGAAGACAGGTGTAGCACAGTCATAGCCTTTTTATATAAGAATCTGTGAGGGTAGTTGGGACACCCTGTATACAGGGTGTCCTAACTATCATGCAACAAGATTTTGAAATATGCAAATGCCACGTAGCTGGACAGAACCAGAGTAATGTTGTTAGAGTAAAGATACTGAGATTATTTCTTTGCATTCCGCCTAACTATATACCTTTTCTTCATTAATTAACAACTTCTGGAATAATATTATTAGATTAAAAGTGGCAATGACAAAATTGTAGAACCACGTAAAAAACTCGCGATACAGATTTTTGTTGCTTAATACGTGCTACATAAAAGTGCGTTTTCGAGTGTTGAAGAAGTCCGCGAATACAAGCAAAGCGCCTCGAGCGGCTTGTTGTGGGGCAATTTTCCGTGCATGCACGGGCATATATATATATATATATATATATATATATATATATATATATATATATGTGTGTGTGTGTGTGTGTGTGTGTTTGCATACACATACACGTACACGCTCCTGCCTCCACCCCGTGACCGGCTTCTCACACTTCACGCACATACAATTTTCCGCCTCTGACACTGCTAGTGATAATGCAGTAAAAATGACCAGCACGTCTTGAACCATGACGTTAAGTCCAAACTAGAAGTATGCATGCATTACAAATGGGGACGGTGTAGAATGTACAGTACACTTACCCCTGACGTTGACCGTGACATAAACTCTGTCCTCGCCGTAGGTGTTGTTTACGAGGCACACGTAGCGACCGGCGTCTTGAGCGTGCGCGGGTCCGAGTGACAGCGTGCCTCGGGACGAGGACGCAGCTCCCTGATGTCCCGCAGCTGCGGTGGACGACTGGGAACCACGTGATGAAGCGACCAGCAAAGGCCGCATGTCTGCACCGGACTGCCGAAACCAGTGGTAAGCGGGCAGTGGTACCCCGCGTGCCGCGCAGCTGAGTGTTGCGGGCTGGCCTTCTTCAACCACGACCTCCTTCGTCCACGATATGACGCGGGGGGCCTCAGACTTCCGGGGCCCTGCGAAGAAGTATAGCACGTCTTGATTATGGCAACCGCTGCTTTGGAAAAATGAAAATACAAGCCCCGTCAGAATTTTTACAGAGAGAGATAAAGAGAAACGCTTAAGAAGAAAAAACATAATAGGTACGTATATAGACTGATGCAGATCCAACCCACATTCTAGAATCGATGTAAATTGGAGATTCCGTAAAGCGGTTCCTTTAGGTCCCAAAGCACACAAGCAGATGATATCCTACATTCGCGAAATACACGATCATGCTATTGAAACAGGGCACGAGATTATCTGTCATGGGTTTCCGTTTAACTGTGGCGTCGTCTACAAATACTATGCCGACAAGGCTGCCCGGTCTGCTCACGAAGATACCCCGGCGCTTTGAATACCTTTGGCGAAGAGGCTGCCAGGGAACCTCAGCTGTTTGCCCGCAAAAGGACACAAGCTTTCTGCAGTTCTCCGAGTGTCTACAATGGCCGACTGTTAAAGATCGATCCATCGTTACAGCTACAAGTACCATCTAGCCTTTCGCGCGGAGAGGTAACGTTGCTGTGCCGCTTATGGCTGAGGGTGGCATTCTTGAACGGTTACTCCTACCGCCCTGGAACGACCGATAATGCAACGCCTGACTCACGTATGTGCGAGAAAACGATTGATCACCATTTGTGTATCCGTCCTCACTACGACGTCCAACGCATCTCGTTCGGGAAATAATTAAACCGGCTAGTCTCGTGAGCATTTTCTCAGTCAAAGACACCCGCTCCACGTCCCAAAAAGCCATCCGTCCACCAGTGCAGATGTTGAAGTGCACCGACCTGATTGACCGTTTACATTCCTCCTGCGCATCCTCCAGGGGGCACGCAGAGTTCACACTCTCCGTTTATTTTCCTTATCTATTATCGATTCCTTGCCTCCTGTGTAGGGTAGCAAACCTGATGCTCGCTTGGCTAACCTCCCTGACTTTCCTTTCTTTGCTTGCTCTCCCTTTCTTGGGAAGCAGGTAAAAAATGCTATAAAACAGTCCATCTCCTGCCATGCGTCTTGCAGCATAGCGTTTACGTGGCTTTACGGCAAATTAGCGAAACATGGAAGCCCTCACCAAGCGACCCACGTAATCCGCGCATCCATGGATTACACAATCTCCGAAATTGGCCCACTTTTCATCCTGCCATCTCTGGAATCTGCCCAGTTTAGTACTGCACTATCTCCAGGGCCGGCTCACCTTACTCGGCAACAAGCACATCGAGCAGACGCGCCAGATCTCGGGTAAAAAGCATAGAAAGCCTCACTTTAATAAAAGAACTATGCCTATGAAGTCGCGCATTTGTCTCGCTAGGACTATTCAAGTACACTTTATTGTTGCATTATGCTATTCCTGAGAAAACAGAGCCGGCGACTGGCAAATATGTAGGGGTGATATAAACCGATTGTTGCCTTGTGTGTGAGCTGTTGGGCAATACAGCAGTCGCATATCAATAGGTTTTATCCAATGTACAATGGACTGGAACATCTCAGTTCATTTCAGGCAACGGCCGCAGGCGTACCCACTCCGGTTCTTACATACATGATCTGCAAGTTCCCGCATTTCAAGTAACAGTTTATGTATCTGAAATCTGCGACTACCTATAATACACCGCAATTCATATAGAACGGGAAGAATAAATATCAGGAAAATTAGGCGCATCTCGGGTTTCATAGATAAGACAATGGAAACGCTCTGTTCGAGCGCTCCCCAAGTTTTTGCCATCGGGCAGAAAAATGCCAATGGCGCACAACCCTAAGCTTCTCAAGTGAATCTAATGTCTGCTACCGCTGCGCTCTCAATAGGCTCATTATTACGCACACACGCCCCGCCTGCATTACCTCTTCGTGGCTCAACAACATCTCGGCGCGACAACGCGCGGAGGTAGAAAGCGCAAGATCGTAGGGAATCTTTCCGCGCGCATGGGGAGACGAGCAACGCGAATGTAATTTAATTACGGGGAGGCACAGAACAGCGTCACTACACGACAGCGCAGCGAACCTCGCGAAAACCAATTAACGAGCCTAGTGCTCTGTGACGATTGCCGCTATACGCAGTCTGAACAAAGAAAGAAAAACAAAAGGAAGTGCTTGGAACGCACTTATGCCTCTGCCAGAAGCAGGGATGCGTAGCGATTGTTGACAAGGGAAGCGGTGTAAGAAACTCGGAACAATAAGCGTGTGCGAAACGTTACAGTCTCACGCGCAATGCATCCGCTGTACTCTGAACGGCACTCGCTAAAGAACGAAGGCCGAACAAGAGGGTCAGGAAGGCTGAAATAGGAAGAGGATTAAGGGCAGAACCTTTGCGGAGTTGCATGCTCCTCACCCTCAACAGCAGACCGCTACACATGCGCGCACTAATTAGGAGGCCATTTTATATCCTTCGATAATCCGATAATACCGAGCGGCACGCCCGCTTTCTCGCCGGCGCTGTTCACGCTTGACCCATCAATATGGACTACATGCACAGGCAGGCACTGCTCAAACCTCCTCTAATTATTCTCTTTGTTACGAGTGGAGAGCGGGGGGAAGAATCCAGCAAGAAAAAAAGGCTAATTAAGGCAAATAAGAAAGGCTAATTACAATAACAATAATAATATTAACGAAGAAGGAAGAGCATACTTCGAGGAAGCGAAAAAGCAAGAGGGTCTAGCACTAGCTATGATCATACACATCGAGACACTCGGCAAGAGAGAACGACGTGGAATAGACGAAGGAAAAGGAAAGGAATCAAAGACGAAATAAAAAATAAACACAAACTAGGGATTGGGAACAAGCCCCTATAGTTAGCTGGCAAGCGAATCCAATGGGAAGAGGGATGGCGAATGGCTGCGTTTCACTCGATTGCCTCAGGAAAACGCAGTCCCTTGGCTGCGAGCAACAGGGAAGAGAGAGAGAGAGAAAAAAATAAAGGGACACTAAAACGAACCATCAAAGGGTCGTAACGCTCGTGCCCTTTTCCGCGACACCGGACAGTGAACCGTGAACAGCGCACCGCAGCGTACCCAAAAAAGTTTCAGGAAGCGCTGGCCGGAAAGGAGACGTGAGAAATGAAAAAAAGAAAGGAGGAGTGGGGACGGAGTGGAAGAGACGACAACGGACGAAAGCTGGAGAGCGATGGAGGGCGGGTGAATGTCGTCGTTGTCACCCGTGTCGTTCGATTCTCTCGCATCTGACCGGCCGCGTTCTGGCTTGCTTGCTTTCTTTTTTGTTTAGAGCATCAGCGTCGAGGCGACGCAGCGGTGTTTGGTGGCTGCGAAAGGGAGAGTACGTCGTGCGAACCGCGTCGAATTTGAAGCGATTTCGCTGCGGCTGCAACGACGAGTACGAGTTTCAGCGCGGAGAGCGGTGGTGTGGAAGGAGGGAAGAGGGAGAACCAGAAAAAGAAGATCACGCGGCAGAGTATAGGCGAGCGATTTCGATCGTTCGCCTCTGCAGAGTCCACATATAAAGCCGGCGAATGCGGTGTAACTGAAAGGTGGATGCGCGAAAGACAGTGATCAGCGCGGTCTTTCTGCCCCTTCCCCCGCTCCCTCACCTCCACAGCCTCCTCACCCCGGAAACATTTGCGGCCGAAAGAGCAGTGGCGCCTGACTATACAGCACCGATCGCTGTCCTTCGGCTCACAAACGCCGTCTCTCTTGGCACGGTCGAAGAGTCGTCGGTCGATAGGTGCGACGCTCGACGCCTCCCGCTTCCCGACGCTATTTCTTTTCTCTCTCCCTTTTATATCTAAATACCTGGGTTATTTTCAGTTCCCGCTGGAACCACGAGGCAGGTCATACATCACTCGCTGGACCGGGCGCAATCATGTAGACCGCTCTTTCAATTCTTCGCTCGCCCATTGTAAGGAAAGCCTCGACGACACCATCATCTTTCGGGCAGCGAAGTTTCGAACTTTCGGCACTTTCTACGAGCAGTTATCACTGCCGAAAACAGCCTTGTTCTCGAGTTTGTTCGTGTTCCCTTTTTGAGACAGTATTGTAACGATGATAAATACTTACTGCACTATCAGATTTAAAATTGAGCACAAATATCTTAAGCTTTGATGCGCATTTATATTTGATAAAAACGTCCGCAAAAGTCTCCATGAAGTGGAAGTATTTGGGCAGCCAAGAGATCTAACGGACCCTTGCCTCTGGGCGAACTATTTAATATGGCAACAATTCCAACGCATGTTCATTGCCTTACTGCGAGATCTTGCCGGATCATAGGTATATATCTCAAAGGTACGCCGACTTCCCAATGAAGAAATGTATTTTATTTATTGGATTCTTGAAAGGCATATTTATTTTGTTTTTTTTTTAATCATTGGGTGTGTGTCACTGCTTGTGTGCGCATTCTTGGTAAGTCCGCCAGAATATATACGTGGTACTGTGACCTAAGTAGTAAACAATGCTTAAACGTAGCTAGATGTGTGTCATACTTTATTAGATGCGAAGCATCTTATGCTTGGGGCTATGTCACTTCCTCCCTCCCTCCGCCGTGCGGCGTCCACTTCCGGTTCCGCTTCCGGTTCCCCTTCTACTTCCGGTTCCGGAAGCCAGCTTCCGGCTTCCGGAGAACGCTTCCGGCGTTTTGCCCGAATGATCCCCAGGTAGGGTGCCTACATGCAACGCCGTTTTAAAACGGCATTGCATGTAGGCACCCTATCCCCAGGTGCTTTGCCCACTCATCATCAATTCACTTCGTCCTCTCATTCTCCTCCCGCAACGCCATGATGAGTGCCACGGACAGCGCCAGCGTCAACGCCAGTGGCAGCGCCATGGACAGCGCCGTGGAGAAGAGGGCTCAAGCCGCCGCCACGAAATGGCAGCGGAGACAGGCCGATCTGAAAACTAATGGGAACTTGAGTCGACCCCATGGCTGCTTCGCATACTACTCAGGGTTCCCCTACGGGAAGATGGTGTAATTTTTTTTCTTCATACAAATGCAATTGTTATTCTTCCCTCGAAAAGCTTCGTACATCGCCTTCGTCCGGGTGACATCGCTTCCTAGACGTCTCATTTTGTGCAGCCACTTGATTTGGGGTGTGTAATTTGTGAAACGGCAGCACTGCTTACTGTTTTGTAATTACAAGAGCTTCAACATTCTTCTTTCGAAATGCGCATGTGGAACACGACCTCGCCGAGTGGTGCTTGCACGTTTGGTCACGTGCGAGAAACCTAATATCGGTGTAAGTGTATGAGGCACGAGAATAATTAACATAAATTTTGTGTACTTTGGACATGTGACCTGTACGAAAATGAAGAGCTGTGTTTGATGTGCTTACTAGTGCTGACTTGAACTCTTAATCCAACCATGTGTACCCAGGCTTTCAAATGGATCGGCTTCTTAGCATGGTCCATGTCTCCAATACATTCGCTGTCGATAGCACACAGTTTAAACATGCAGTGAATAGCTAGCTTGGAGTTCTACCTCTCTATGTGCAATCAATGATGTGCAGCATACATTTGTGTAATATCGCTCTGTGTAATATGTCTAATACTACGACTTTGGACAGTAAGACAGAGGTAGCTTACCTTGCAGTATAATTCTGGCAGGCCTTGTGTTGGCTTTTGTTGCGTTTGTGGTGTGATCCAGCACTTGGCATCGGTAGGAGCGCTCGGCATCACGTTCGTCCACGTCGTGAATGTAAAGTTCACCGCTCGGGTACAGTGCGTACTTCCCTGCACAGCAATAAACACACCAGTGAGCTTAGTCAAAAGAACATAATCACGTATTCGTTGTGGTTTAAACTCACACTTACAATGCACACAAAGAATACTGGCCGCTCATGACACACTCGGAAATGGACCTTACACAACGAGACTTTTCGCACCATATTCGCCAGCAACTTCTAAAGTGTGTCCAAAGGTGCGAATGCTTGCAGCCTTCAGCTTGCGAATTCTCAAGCAGCCTCAGATGAAGCGCACTTTCTGCAACTTCATCCATATTAGCAATTCATTCTCTCCCTCGTGCCGTTAGATTAAAATGGTGTTGGCATGACTGCAAAGCCGATGCATTCTTCCTGCCACTAAACTCATCACTGAACTGTTTCTATATGTAGCGCCAAACACAAAATCGGAAAGTTTCAAGTTTGGTTCTTGGCCTTGCCAGTTGCATAAAAAGCTTCCTTGCGCCACTACGCATGGCAAGTGACTGAAAGCATTTAGCCAGACATTGCGGCGCCTTATTTTAAACCGTATTGGCTCCACAGTATTAATTGTGCTTAAAAGCCACTCTTGTTTCAGTGGATCAGCGAGTTGATGCCAAAGTACGTCCTATACAGTATATTGTGTGACAGCCTTAGTGTTCCCATATAAGTGAAAACTCTCGTAGAGTGGTGCATTTAATATTCAAGTAATTGCAACGCAAATTAAAAACATTCTGAAATTAAGATTGTATAGGGCCTGGTGTACAAAACACGTTATCCAGTACCCTGCGCTGCCACCAAAGTACCTTGCGCACCAGGTGGGAACCAAGTGCCGCACAAGGTTTCTTGTGGCGGCTCAGCGTAATTTTGCCCTAACACGCATATAGAAACGAGCTCTCTTCAGTGTGGCACCCATATACTTGCGCGCAGGCAATCAAAATTTTCTCAAAGAAACAACTTCGTATGAGCCCAGAAAAGCTGTCTTGCAGTGAAAATGGTTATGAATATTGTAACCGTCGACAGAGAAGGAGCATCGAAAAAAGTTCTCTGTGCCAGTCATTTTCAAATCACTCAAAAAACGTGCCGAATCTTCAGCAGAGCACCAGCGCAAGTCTCCAATATAACGCAGGTACACACGAAAGGAGCTCGAATATACTTACTTATTATGAAGCATTACAACCAGTCCCTAATTAATGTCAAGTATGCTGCAAGTGGAGCCATGTCCTCTTCGCTTGCTCTGCTGGCTGAAAGCCCGTAGTGCAACAGCCTAGTTTGCCTTGCCCTCCGCACTTATTTGGCTAGGTGGGCTCTTTGTGCTTCAGACTTTCCAGAATTTCCATACAAGGATGTCGTCCACACTCACAACTTTCCTAGGCCTAGCAGTCCTGACCAAATGGGCTCAGCGTGGCACCGCCTCCCGGTCTACAGTCCTCCGTCCTAGTGCGACGCATTTCACGTACTCTTATCTCCTGTTTTCTGTCGGCTCAGAGATGGGGTGCTACGTTTTCATTGCTACAGCGCATACAGTTCTGCAGTCAAATGGAGCCGTCGCGAAGGGAGTAGCAACGTTTATTGCACCCTTTCGCGTGCTAAAAAGCCTTCTCTCCTTCTATCCCAACCTTCCTCCGGTGTGTGTTGTCAACCGCTCACGACGTTCCTTTTGTTATGCAATCCTTCGCTCTTTCATTGTGTAGGCTCGCATGAGCTCTTCCCTACACGCCTTAATGCAGTGCTGTGCCGTGATTGTATGAGGTTACAGTGACCGACTGTGATCGTGCATCTGTGTTCGCTTTCTTTCTCTATCTCTTCTTTCCTGTCACTTTACCTCCCCCTCCTCTCTCTCCCCAGCGTAGGGTAGCAAACCAGACCTTCCCCTCTTGTTAACCTTCCTGCTTTTCCCCTTTTGTTCTGTCTCTCCCTCATCGAGTAATTGGCTCTAGGGTAAGAATTGTGTGATCTACCAGAGACAATTTTAGTTTTTTTTAAATTTTATACCGCTCAAAAAAAAAACTGGCATATAATGTGCGCATAGTGTTTGTGTTCTTGAGCAATTACTAGGGGCACTGATCGAATAGAACAGACCAGACAGCAGATGCTTACCACATTGTATAATATTGCGAAAGCATTATGTGCCCCATCACGCGAAAATTCATCGGCATCGGCGTGACCGAAAGATGGTACAAAAAACTGCCGTAATATTTACTAGGGAGGTTCCTCTAAACAAAGTAAATAATGGCTTTCGAAAGAAAATTTGGTACATTTCGGTCTCGGTCGGATTCGTACTCGGGCCTGCAGGATGCGAGACGAGCCCGCTTCCACAACGCCACGGCTGCTCCACGATTTTATATCACTAAAGGTGTGCCCAGTGCGTGCGCCATCGGGCACATGATGGCGCAAGAAATCAGTATGGGAGGTGGCGCCATGTCATGAGCGTTTATAATGAGCGCGTTCATGACGTTGCGAGGTCTACAAACGGTATAATGCTTTCGCATTCCCACACGTAAGCAGTCTGAAGTGCCTCTCCAGAATTTTTTTCATCCGCGATACTCATGTTCCTCTGCTTTTCTGAGTGATCCATAGGACTGTTATTCCTTGAGCAGTAGAAGGCCAGATGTACGCTCCTCAGGCCAACTTCTCCATGTGTCCTCTGATTAAGCTCTTTTTTTCTCTCTCTCTCTCTCTCTGTCTAATTTATAGGTCTTTGTGAAGTCCTGTAAGCAACGCAACAAGTTTCCCATCTGGCATTTATATTCGGCAATTTGGTAGCCTCGCCCGACGTTGCACATTTTCGCTGACTTGAAGTACTTTTATTACGCTGAACACCAATGGAGTAGTGTAGCTGGTAATGCATGTAGTGAGCGCCGTCGGTTTACCTTCTACAACTTTAATACAGTATGCAAGTTTGATGCCATGCAACCACTTAACAACAGGAAGTGCCGTGTCATATAGCTCTAACTCGAGATAAATCTCGTTTAATCTGCAGTGCGCGATCACGGTAACACGGGTGTTTGGAGAAACAAAGAGAAGGAACGGTAATTAATATGTACGTCTGTGTTCATGGTACGATTGTAACGTCGCGTTATATCAAAACTAAATGTAGGATGTCAGCCTTTTTTTTTTTTTTTTTTTGCTTTTTACGACAGAAGCACAAGAGGACTTATACGTACTGGCGAAACTTACTGCTTTTCGAGAAGCTGCGCCTACGAATGTAGGTTAATATTACAATTGTTCGCCTTAGGCTTCTTCAAGCGAAGCTAGTTATAAGTCACAGATTTCGGTGGCGTTTATGTACGCACAAAATTATCATCATCAGCATTAGCTCGAGCGTCGTCGTCTTCTTCCGCAGCTGGCTCGTTGGGGCCCCTCGGTTTGCGCTCGTGCCCATGTTCAGCACGCGTTCGTGTCCCGCTTCCACAGCTGGCTGCGTTGCCGCTAATCATTCCAGCGTAGAATTTCGGATCTCTTTCTCTCGTCGCAATGGGGATGCCACGTTTACAGGGGTATGAGCCATTGTTTAGGGGGGTATGAGCCATTCATTGTCTGACGTGACGAACATATTTATTTCGAAACAATTTTAAGGAAATCCATTCAGATTAAACGCGCTCGGGAAAGTGCTCGTCGTCGACGTGCCTATTCTAGCGTGCGGGTTTCCGAAGCCCAGGCGAAACGTCAGCGAAAAGCCGCGGACCCCGCGTTGCGGGAGCGCGATGTTGAGGCCGAACGTCAGCGTCGTCTTGCCCCTGCAGGAACCCGACAACGGTGGTGCACGCCTAAGCAACGCTAGCATAAACTTCCCCGGTGCGACGGCCAGGTTTCAACGCAATTTTCTCAACCGAAACTTCGGAGCCAGCTACAGTGCGTGTGACCGGTTGTGGTTCGAGCACAACGTGGTATTTGTCAGTGCAATTCGTTCGGAGGCAGGCGGGCAGGCAGTGAACTTTATTTTAGGTCCTGAGGAGCGACTCCGAGAACCCCTTACAGGGAAGGAGCCACCGCGGGCCGCTCCCACGTTGGGACGGGCAGGCTGTGCCTGACCGCCGCGTCGTGGGCCCTCTGAACAGCCCGTAGCTAAGCGGTGAGGTCGGAGCTCTTGAGCGCCTCCACCCACTCTTCTTCCGTGGTGAGATTATCGTGGTCCCGTAACGAGGGACACCGCCAGAGCATGTGTTCGAAAGTGCAGAATTGAACACCGAAAAAAACACAAGCTTCGCTTAGCCCCATTTCCTCGACAGGGGAGGGGCTACGGATTTTTTTACCACGACGGAGTCTTAGCTCTGGGAATCTCTTGCTACACTCAGCATACTGCCTCGTTCTCTGGTGTTTTTTCACAGCAATGGTCATCGTACTCGATCATTACAGAGCTCTGTCATGTGGTGCCTTTTCTTTTTTCGAGATGGTATGCGATTTTGACCGTACGGACACCATTTTACATCACCTTTCTTTCTGCCTCAACTAACTCTGCTAGGCATATCACAGGAATGTAATCCCCTCCTCCCCCTTCTGTGATCACATCTAGCAGGAAATTTCAGCTACCATAGAATCTGCAAGGTCTTGGAATTGTGGTAGAACAGATTATTTACTATTTACCTAGGAAGTTTGTTACACGGACTCCGTTCTCTTACTTGTATTATTAATTATTATTTATTTATTTATTTATTTATTTATTTATTTATTTATTTATTTATTTATTATTCATTCATTCATTCAATACTGAGGACTCAAGGTCCAAGCAGGGTGAACAATACAAATACAAATAAAGCAGCAAAATCCAAAACACATAGCAAAAAAAAAAAGAGCAATACCGATGCAGGAAAAAAAAATGGCAACTCTCAATCACTTGCCTCAGTAAGGCAATTTCAATCATGTATGGTCCTTAAAATTTAAGCAAATTTAAACAGGTCAGTGCGAGCAAAATATAGCGTCAGCGCATTTTGTTGGTGGTGTCGGGCGGGCCTGCTAGTTAAGGGTCATAAATACAGTGATAGATCTAGAGCTAGCTTGTTAATCAGAAGTTCGGAAAGAAATTGGAATCTAAATGTTTGCCTTCGTGCCTGTAAAAGTGGTATGCCATTAGCTTGCATTAAATTAGAGGGTGAGTCTGGCACGTGATTACCATAAATGTCGGTTTTGTGACAAATATGTAATGCTGACCTACTTTTGACCGGCACTTTGCGCGGGTTCGATGCCAGCCGTGGTAGCCGAATTTCAAAGGGGGCGAAATGCAAAAGTGCTTGTGTATTCATATTAGGCTGTACGTGAAAGATCCACGGGTTGTATCAACTAATCCGAAGTCCTTCTCTACGACGCGACTCATATTATGATCGTGGTTTTGGCACGCAAAAGGCAAGAATTAAATCTAACCAACTTTCACTGCACTTGTTCAGCAGTAAAGACATCGTAAACAAAAATGGCAATGACTACTGCACAGTTGAATTATGATTCTGTTTAATGACTTTGGAGACAGCGTTTGCCGTACCACGCGTATTTACCAAAGTTGCGACCGACGGGCACATTTTATTCCTACACCTTACGCGAAGCCGAGTACAGGGTAGATAGAATCTATCTTACTGCCTTTTCACATTTTTGTCTATAAAAGACAATCCAAAAAAGAAAAAAAAAACAGAATCAGACAGGTATAAAAGAACAGCTTTGGAACGTGACAGGAACGCGAACACCCGCTCAAACTCGCGCGCTTCCATCCTCTAATCTTGCCGAGCAAAGAAATCTACTTAAAGTGCGGAACATGAAGCGTTATGTACCACAATTTCGAAATATTAAACTTTCCTGGTTCACCTTAACTTTTTTTTTTTCCGCCGGCTCTTTCAGTCGCGCCTCGGCGAAAACGCTCGCGGAAGCGTAATTTCGCAGCGCGTTTCTTGCTTTCTTCCAAACGCGTCACGTACACGCCCCACCGTGTATCCGCTTAAGTGGCTCCAGCCTTTCGCCGCTTCGGCAGCGAGCAGCTGAAGCACGATGAGAGACAACCGGTGCGATGCCGAGCTAATCTCTTCCCTTTCCCGCTTGCTCTCATTTCTCTGCGTGCTACTTTTAACCCTTCATCAACGCTGCTCCCTCCCTCTCATTTCTTTCTTTTGTATTCTCGCTCTTCTTTCGGCTGAATCTGCTTCCCGTGGCTCTCCATCCCATCTTGCTTTTATTTGCTTCCGGCTAGTTCTGCCGGCGACGCGTGTGCGCTCAGCGCCGGCTCAAACATCTGCAGTGGACGGCACGTTTGTTTGATGTTTCATTTTAGGTTTCCGAATGCACACGGACCGCCTTCTTCTCCTTCTTGCTGAATTACTTTCCGTTTACTTTGCGCTTGATTAATGCTCTTGTGTTGAAGTTTCCAAATGCGTCTTCCTTCTTTTTCTTTCCTTCTTTCTTCTTAATCACGAGACGCATATATAGATGAACATAGTAATTCCACAGTGTGAAGCGTAGCCTTTAGGGCGGCTCGTTAAAAGCGAGAACATAGGCTCAGTTTCGCTTTGGCATGTGTGTAGTCGCGCGAAAAACCTAAATTCTATTTGCGTGTATTCTAGCTCATTGGATCAGGTAACTACGCTGTTGCTGGCGAAGACGGTTCGCCGACCCTTTCGACAGAAAAGTCAGTGCTAACTTCGCATAGGGAGAGACAAACCATCGGTTTGCAACATCATGGTCACTTACCATAGGTAATAGCGTTCTGAGAAAACAAGGTCGGCAGCATAAATTACACTGCGAACAACATACCACAAGAAATATAAGCAGAACAAGTTCAATCGTCCACCATGCAAAATTGTCAGAAAAAGCAAAATTTCCCTAGCTACAAGTCAATAAGATAGGGTAGCGGTCAGTGCGCGTGGCTCCCAGTTGCACATCGCTGTGGAGGCATGAGCATGATTTCCTGCGATGGGCAAGGTGCTCTTGTTGTTCGCCGTATAGGGACGATGAGGAAGTGGCATTGAAAGGACCGGTAACGCAAATAATGATTTGAGCTTTTAATGGCTGTAGCACTGAAGCGGTAAAACGCAAAACGGGAAATCGGATGTCTTTAGCGTCCTTGTTAATCGTGCGATCAGGTATTGCAATATTATGTAATAGTGACAATTAAGCAAAATTGTAACCTGTCTTTCTGAGTGTACTGTTGCTAGGTATCCCTTCCAATTTTGTGTAAGCTGCTGAATCTTAATTTAGAACTCTTGCGTCTAGTTCCTGCCAATGACCGTACAACGGCAGACTCAATAGGAAAGAGATTCTACTCGTTCACGGAGTTGTGTCTTGTTTTGTTATTAACGAGTTATTCCGCGAAAGTCTGGTGCAATTCAGCAGATGCACATGTTGGTTGGACGTCACGGTTACCCATACTGCGTCAAATTACGGATTACCGTATCTGTAATCACGTTGCACCAGGTACAAAAGAATGATTCGCGTTTCTTGTACTATACCTGCCGCAATGTCCACTGCGCACTTGTTGCCGATCACATCATTATTGCCAGCAAGTGTAGCGATGACTATAGTGAGTACGCTTGGGTTTCATTTAAGTCATCGCTATCATTATTTCTTTCGATGCACGCATCTGTTTACATAGAGCGTTATCATCGCAGAATGGTTACCACTTTCCAGACACGGTGTAGCTACGCCCGCGAAATGTTGTGCGTGTATGCAACATGTTTCTGTGCATTATTGCCATCTTTGTCATCCTCCATGAAAGACCCTTTCTCTTGCGGCGCAGATCTATGTACCTGCACTCGAAGACTCCACTGGCCATTGCTGTAACACTTAGCGCTTTTATAAAGCGAAGCATTCTGTCACTTTTCCATTCCACTTTGCCTATACAGTTATCTGGTCGCTTAAACTGTACCGACCCCGGAGGCAGTGTGATGTAAGATACGACATTTCTGTTACCAGTGCATGCAATATGCGTCTTTGGAAGGGTTTTAATGATGACTGTCACATGGGCCTATCCCTGAAGCATTGACAGGTCAAGGGTAATCACATGCCTCATAACTTATATGAAGTGAAATAACGAGTAAGTGTCACCACAGCATATTTCACCAGGTTTACCGAGAACTTATCTCTTGGCTGAGAATCTTTCTCCGATGGTTGCGGCCCAATTTCAAGATTCCACTTCTTCTGTGTTCCTTGCTTTAGAGTTATGAGGTTTACGCTGTTTTGCATATTACTTATTTTCTTCGGTGTGACGCTTACGTCAAACTAGGGCGCTTCCAATTTGCATTATATGCAAATCAAAGAACATACATCGCTACGAGCCATGCATCCAAACAGTACATTGCAGTCCACTATTAAAGACTGTAACCGAACGTGCAACTTTCAATTTCCTGCTCTCCTAGGCGCAAGTGCCGACTGACCAATTCATGACAGGGGTCGGTGCCTTGCACCGGATTGTATAACAGTGCCAGTGCCACAAACCAATCGTCATTTGCTGCAAAGCCGTATGATTGTACACTTACTTGAGGGGATAATTCGCACGTGATCTACAGTCACACCTGGAACTACACCTGACCCATGTATCTGTAGACTTTACTTAGAGCAAACCAGAGCACGCCTGGAAAATGAAACGTGTCGTAACACGAAGAAAACCTCACATCAAATGAAAATATTCCGTCAAGCCATTTGTTTCTGCAGGTGAATTTGGGCAGTTGATTACAACTCACGTAAAAATTCAAGGCTTTATTTTAAACTGACCTTGTGTCTGGCTTTCGGCCGTGATGAGGTACTTGTCGTCTCTGAGCCATGACAGCACACTCGTGTAGTCCTTGGCCGCAGCCGGCTGAATCTGGCAGGTCAGCACGGCAGTGCTACCCCTGGTGGCAAAGCCATCGTGCACGTTCACCTCGTACTCTTGCTGGATAACTGCGAAGGCAAGATAAAAGAAAGCGATTCTGATGAGACTCGTGCGTGATATCAGTTAAGAAAGAATAATGAAAAAAGCAAAGTCGATCGACAACAGCAGCCGTTATGGGCGATATTTTTTCAAGGCAAATCGCAAAAATACCATGCAACATGCACGTCGCGTTGATGCTGTTGTTCGAGCACGATCACCTTTCACAGTGGCTCCAAAAATGCGACACAGCACTCCTAAGCCGGCGATAATCTGTAAGAAAAACAGGCTTAAAGGGCCGCGCCAAAGGCGGCTGTCCAATCTCAGTGGGTCACTTCTTTCAGCTACCATTCACATTTCTGCGGAATAGCGTCGCGTCCCTTTTCTCGCTATGGCGTTCGTCCTTTTGCGCAAGCTGCTGTGTGTGAAAAGCAGCAAGTGGGTTCCAACTGACCTAAGAAGTGACGCAAGATGTATGTCAAAAAAAAAGAAAACAAACAAAGATGAACAAGGAGGCTCACATCCATATATATATAGATAGAAAAAAAAACGTGGGCAGCTAGCACTAGTGGTGCAAGGCGGGAGTAAACAGCGGAGCTTGTAATCGACCTTGCTTTTCTTCCAGGTTTTACTAGGCTTGGCTAAGTTTTGCTAGGAAATGCTAATTGCTCCTAGGCACAGTATTTCGAATCGGCTCGCCACCAACGCGCCGATTCTCGTTTGGCCGCGTGACGCGTTTCAAGATAAGCGGCTTCTTCTTCGGGTGTCGGGATCTTCTTTGGTCGTCCCATGTCAAGGCTACATGTACTCGCCACAGAGTAAAACGAGAGTTCTGCCGCCGTCACGGCGGCTCCGAGCTTTGTCTCCCCGGGGACGTCACGCCCGAGCTGCGCCTCCACACTTTCCGGGGCGTGGCTGGTGGCTGCCGAGCCGCCGCCAGAGGCGCCTGCTGCAGTCACGGACACCGCGTGTGTTCGGCGCGAACGCGGGGAAACGGGAAAACGCGGACCGCATCGGCAACAGCTCTGCGCGTAGCCTAGTTGGTGGTGCTACAATTTCTTTCTCTCTCTCTCTCTCTCTCTCGCTCTCATTTTCTCTTTCTCTCTCCCGAGCATAGCTTGCCCAGCGCGCATGCTCTCCTTCCCTCTCCTTAACGTCCCATGTCAAGGCAGCATGTGCACGGCACGGAGAGGAGGCGAAGCACACACTGCTCAGCGAGGGGTGTTGCTAGGCAACCCAGGTGACTCATCGCTCAGCGAGTTTTTTCTTTCTTTTTTTTTTTTTGTTAACGCGTTACGGACTGACGGTCGGCTTAAACAGCTCCGCTGTTAAAACACAGAAAGCAAGAAGGATGCCGCTGATCCCAGGTGCATGAGAAAAGAAGGTCAGGAGCTGTACAGAGGTTGTCGCAAGCCTGGTCTGGCAAGCATGTTTTGTTTTATGCTTCACGACCGTGAATTACTCACGTCGGTATTTTATAGGTTCCTGGCTACGTCATACCTCTTCGTGTTTATTTTGTTGAAATATCAACTCCAGGACTACGGCGCGAACGAGGACGTACCTGACAGGAAATTGGAGCGTTAACGCATGCATGACGGGACAACACACAGCGCGAATGAGAGGGCAATCAAGGAAGAACACAAGCGACCCCGCACTGACCTTCGAAATAAAGTTTATTTCAAGCTGGACACGGAATATAAATACACAAAATGTAAACGAAATCTCGACGGCATTACCAGTGAATTCGTTTCAAATCGTATCAAGTGATATCAATTCGTGTCAAGTTGTATCAGATGATATTGCCGTGAAATTACTCACCGTTCGCTATTTCTTAAGTATACTAGCATTCAATTCTTCCAGATGGATATCTAAGCCCCCCCCCCACCTGGCTATCCTTCCGTGGCGCACTTATTCATGTTAAGTCATACGAATCCCTTGTCGCACGTCGTATTCCGCCCATGTATTCATACCTCCCACCACAACTGCCTAGCATAATCTACCATCGCGCATCGCAAGTTAGCATTTGTTTACTAAATATCAGGAACTATTGAGCAGTTGTGTAATGTAGCATTCATCTTTAGCCATATTATGCATCTATAAATTGGTTGTACTTGCGTGCTTATTGATATGTTACTAGATGACTCTCACCATTGCCACCCATTTTGTAATTTTATTCTGATATATCGTGCCAAACGTTTGGTTTTGCTGCAGCACTTATATCCTGTAATCATCTTGCGATATATTATTGTTGTTTCTTTTTTGTTCATTTGTGAACCGCTCTTTTATTGTATTCCCTCCCCGTGTTTTTTTCCTCCCCCAATGGTCTTTAGGGCTACTTTTGAATGAATAAATATAGATTAAATTTCCACAGCCAAGCCGCGCGCGTGGACAACCATCCGAAAATTCCCCCTCTTCGTCAAGCAGAATAATTGATGGTGTGCTGACCCACAGTGCGGCTTCTGTGTTTCATAGATTTCACGTGTTTTATGGTTTCAATACTTTCTTAGAATGGTTGTATCGCTTAGCTCCAGAAAGCATCCACAATCTTGGTAAGGAATAGCGACGTTGGTGCGTGTCTCTTTTTTTTTCTTCAACTTCAACTACTGCAATCTTTTTTTTTCCAGTGACAGCTATTCGAAAAACACGGCTTCCGCCAAGTAGAGACCTAAAAATGAGAGGGTCGACCTAGTGACGACGCTAAAAAACAGAAGGTATCTCGTGAGTCAAATGGTTTGATCAAGAAATGTTGATTTTATCTGCCTTATCTGTCTCTTTTGTCTCGTTTTCATTGTCCTTATTCACTAATTTCGTATCTTATTCGTATCATATTCCAGGCGCAATTAGGCTGACAATGCGTTCCTTGGCGTGGACATTTGGCCGAGCCTTTCGTTAATTCTGTCTTACCAAGACACCAGGTGGTTTTATCCCGGGAATAATGCAGTTTATGCTACAATGTGGTAAACGTTTTACTATATTGGCGCTAATTACACCCGTACAGTTAATTTCACCAGCGCTGGTGTGTGTCCCCCTTCTTGTCTTCTTGTCGTGTTTTTTCGCGCTGTTTTTCCCTTTCGAGTATGTACCGACTAGCCCAAGCCTCTACGGTCTTGCAATTTTACCAACTATGCGACTAATTCTAGCATCTCGTAGCGACCACCGAAGCCGCAGATACCATTGACTGGTGCCAGCCCTGCTTAGTCAAAGCGAACTTGGTCC
Source organism: Dermacentor silvarum (assembly GCF_013339745.2). Classification (NCBI taxonomy): domain Eukaryota; kingdom Metazoa; phylum Arthropoda; class Arachnida; order Ixodida; family Ixodidae; genus Dermacentor; species Dermacentor silvarum. The sequence continues at coordinate 94,239,084 of NC_051157.2, forward strand.
ATTTCTCAAAATAACGCTGTAGGTTGCTTTGCCTCAACCTCTCTTTATCTACGGCAGTGAACCCGTTACAGGGGTACAGTGCAATGTGCTTTTTTTTCGATATATTGGCGCTGAATACACCCATACAGTTAAATTTAGCAACTCTGCAACTAAATATCGCTTCTTGTGGGCAACCCCGATGCTGCATTTCACACACCATTGACTCGTTCGAGCACTGCTTAGGGCAAGCGAACTCGCTCCATTTCCATATAGTGGGCTGTACGGTGGCTTTGTCGCAGTATGTGTATTGCTACAGCAGTGCACCCTTTACAGTGGTACAGTGCGTTGTCAATTTTAGATTATATCGGCGCTAATTACACCGCACAGTTAATTTTAACAATTTTGCGACTAATTTTCGCATCTTGTGGGCACCACTGAAGCCGCCTTCTATACATTATTGCCTCGCGCAAGCCCGGCTTACTCAAAGCAAGTTAGCTCAATTTCCCAAAAGTCTGCGGTTTGGCAACTTTGTCTCAGCATGTCTATATCTACGGCAGAGCACCCTTTACAGGCGTACAGTCAATGCCAATATTAAGGCGAAAGCCTTTAATGCCTCATATATACTCGCGGCGTCCAACCATCCGTCCGTCCGTGCCCTGCAACGGTGTCAACTGTGGCCTCTCCCCCTCACACTCTCTCAGCAAACACGTGATGGCACAGCGGCTCATAGCAACAGAAGCGCCGCCACAACTGTGGCCTCTCCCCCTTACCTCTCTCAGCAATCACGTGATGGCACAGCGGTGCGCGCAGCAACGCTTCTTCTTTTCTTCGTCCCTGTTTGTTTGCGCACAGAAACTTAAGAAAATGAACGCTTCTTCGTCAGAAGCCTCGTTGCAGCAGTCGAGTTAGTCGTACGGCTCCCAAGCGGCCCGGTGGTGATTCCACGGCAAGCGGTTTGGAGAAGCGCCCCAAGAATGTGAATTCCACCGATACCAAACTCGAGCAGAAGAATGAGCGAATGGGCATGCGGCGCTAGTCAGTCGAAGAGGCACAGGCTTTCGCCGAACACACTTTGTAATTTACAAAGTGTCCTTCAATTTTTTTAGATTACATTGGTGCTAATTACACCCGTACAGTCATTTTCTAACTCTGCGACTAATTTTCGCATCTTGTGGGCACCGCTGAAGCCACCTTCCACACATTATTAGGCAGTTTTAGCAGAGCGCCGCTTACGCTACGCTCCGCTCAGATTTCACGCTCTGAGATATTTCAGGGAATTGCGTAGATTTCGCATTTGATAAGCGCGTCTTGCCGAGACGCGAGCGACACGCTATCAACTCGGCTGCAAAACGACGAAGAAGCCAAGTAGACAGGCTGTAACCCTCCGCTCAGTCGGCTTTGTAGCGGAGCGAGGGATGCGGTCTTCATTCCGCTGCCTGTCAGAGCGTTGTGCGCAAGCGCAATAGCATTCCCGCTAAGCGGTTTTGTGACATTTGCTAGCATATGCTGGTCTGAGCGGAGCGGACAGCAAGCGCTCAGCTAAAACACTTTATTGCCTCGCGCAATCCCTGCTTACTCAAAGCAAGTTCGCTCAATTTCCGAAAAGTCTGCCGTACGGTGACTTTGCCTCAGCATGTCTACATCTACGGCAGAGCACCCTTTACAGGCGTACCGTGCAATGCCAATATTAGATTACATTGGCACTAATTACACCCGTACAGTCATTTTATTGCGATAGCAATTATATGGACACTCCAAGCGAATTTCTGCCGTCAGCGTCGTTGTCGCCGTCGCCATCGCAGTCGCTGTCACCGTAAGGTTCTGTACGAAGTTCAACGGTGATGAAATCGTCGCCGCGCGCCGTATACTGTATGTGCGAGTGAAAGCGAGCCAGGGACGCGCGCTTTCATGGGGAGCGAACGCACGGCGGAGAGCAAACGCGACTTCTTCCGTCACGCGAAAGGCCGTGAGGGGACGGGAGGAGGGAGGGGAGGCGACGTTTAGCTGGGCCATCAAATGCGTATTTATATAAAAACGTTGCGAGGCGAGAAGGTGGTGAAGACTTCCGACGCTGCACGACGCGTGCCCCGTTCTGAGCTCGTCGAAATCCTCCGAGCCGCCGCCAAAGGAAACAGCAACAGTCACCAACGCCGCGCACGTTCAGTGTGAACGCGGGAAAAACGCCGACGCCATAGACAACAGTTCTACGCGTTGCTGGTGCTGCTACATATCCAAGTTTATACAGCTGATAAAACTACTATCCTTACTCCGTTTACCTCTCTACTAATTTGCTATCGCAATTGATGCTTCGCCTTTCTGGTGAAGCTGCGACATTCTTTTTCCAACTCTGCGAGTATTTTTCACATCTTGGGGGCACTCCAAAAGCTGCCTATTAGACATTATTGCCTCGCGCAAGCCCGGCTTACTCAAAGCAAGTTTCGCTCAAATTCCAAAATGTCTGCCATACGGCGACTTTGCCTCATCATGCCTATATCTACTGCAGAGCACCCTTTACTGGCGTACAGTGAATGCCAGTATTATATCATATTGGCGCTAATTACACCCATACAGGTATTTTTTCAACTCTGCGACTAATTTTCGCATCTTGTGGGCACCGCCGAAGCCGCCTTCAAGACATTATTGCCTCGCGCAAGCCTGACTTTCTCAATGCAATTTCGCTCAATTTGCAAAAAGTGTGCCGTACGGTGTCCTTTGCCTCAGTATGTGTATAACAACGGCAGTGCACCCTTTAGAGGGATACAGTGCAATGTCAATTTTAGATTATGTGGACTCTAATTACCCTCATACACTTATTTTACCAACTCTGTGACTAATTTCCGCATCTTGTGGGCACCGCTGAAGCTGCCTTCTAGACATTATTGCCTCGCGCAAGCCCGGCTTACTCAAAGCAAGTTCGCTCAATTTCCAAAAAGTCTGCCGTGCGGCAACTTGGGGTACAGTGCCATCTTGCCAATTTTAGATTGTATTGGCGATATTAAACCCGTACTGTGAATTTCACCAGCTCTGCGATAATTACGCATCTTGTGGGCACCACCGAAGCCGCCTTCCAGACATCATTGCTCGCGCAAGCCTGGCTTTCTCAACGAAATTTCGCTCAGTTTCCAAAAAGTGTGCCGTACGGTGCTTTGCCTCAGCTTTTCTGTATCTACGACAGTACCACATTTACAGGGGTACAGTGTAATGGTGTCAATTTTAGATTATATAGACTCTAATTACCCTCATACACTCAATTTTACGAACTCTGTGACAAACTTTCGCGTCTTGTCGGAACCGCTGAAGCCACCTTCAAGACATTAATGCGTCGCGCAAGTCTGGCTTTCTCAATGGAAGTTCGCTCAATTTCCAAAAAGTGTGCCTTACAGCGACTTTGCCTTAGCATGTCTATATCTACGGCAGTGCACCCTTTACAGGTGTACAGTGCTATGATATCAATTTTAGTTTACATGTCTTCAAAAAAGAAACAAAGATACCCTCAGCACTCACAGTAAAAATGTCTGAAGATAGGAATGCGGTCCTTGAAAAAGGAAAAATGGAACTCGACCGGTGTAGGAAGATTTATATATATATATATATATATATATATATATATATATATATATATATATATATATATATATAATAAGAGGGCCCTCATTGTATACCACAGCAAACGTGCTATCACAATGCTCTAGTTGCCTCTACCGGCTATTGGCTTCCACAATCAAACGTGTCGCACGTCAACAACACTGCCATTTATTACATGGAGAACACTGGTGAATTTTCCAGACCAACGTAACGTAGGCTCCCGTTCTATATTTCTCACCACACATGGCGGCACACTTGCGGCAATAGTTATTGAGTGCTCCTGTTCAGAGCTGTACCACACAATAAGGAGTTAGAAGATCCTACATAGTTTGGTACTCACCAGCAAACGTGGCGAAAAAGGTATGCGCTTTAACGGCACAACACACATAGCATTCGTTTCAAAAAATGGCCTGTTTGACTTCAGTGCATGAAACAGAATTTTTGAGTTCCCTTTGACCATGGACTATTTGTGCGTGCGTTAGCCTTTGAGCAACAAAACAATCTGCCCCGCTGGAAATAGATGAACGTCAATTTTATATTTGCTTTGCGTATCCTTGTTTCTCATAAACGAAAGCTCTGGTGTTGACAACGCTAAAAGCCAGGACACCAAATCAGCAAAATTACAGTTAAGAAATATCGACCATTCGAGGCTTGAAAAATAAATCTCCCACTTTCATACGCGTGTCCCACGATAATAAAACGATAATTGCGAGGTACATAGATAAAGTTTACAGCCACTGTTTGATCTGCTTGAAGGAATATAATAGAGAATATTATGAATCCTAAGCAAATTGTGGTGCTACCTTTGGATAGTTTGGAAGCACCGAGGACGGACAGAGCTGCAGACAAGGAAAAAGACAATTTCAGTGCAGCAGTCTCATTCTCGGAAAAAAAAAATCCAGGATTGAAGCCGTGGTGAGGCTTTTAGGGAAAGGTAATAAAATTACATGGAAAAGCAAGATAAACACGTTTTCGCCATCAGCGCAATTATGCAGAGTACCGCCCATCAATATCTCTGCAACTTCATCGAGCGGCTAAGCTGTCGTGTGCATTAGCCTATCGATCGCACGATTGTGTGCTTTACTTTTTTTTATGTCTCGTATACCTCATCCAGCTTCGCCCTCCTGGAGGGATACAAAAAGAAGTGAATAATGTGGCCAGCGGGCGAGGGTGACTCGGAATAATGAAGTGTTCGCGCTCTGCAATTTGCGTTTATTTTATTTTCGATATGTGCAAAAGGGGGCGGTTGTGAACAGGAAGGAGGACAGCTTGGTTCGGCTACGGATCATTGTGACGTTGATTATAGGTGGCGCCCGCTTCACGGGAAGGCGACGACGCGTGGAGAGCGGCCGTATAATTCTTCGTTAAAGTTTGCGCAGTGCCGGACTGCTCTTGAGCTGGGCGGACATAACGAGTTTAGTTAATATTTATGACTTTGCGGAGTACGACCGTTTCCGCCTCAGTAGTTTCGAAGGAGTGAGTGAAAGAGCGCCGCTTAAAAGTGAAGAATGAAAAAAAAGAGAACAGAACAAAAGAGGATTGAGGAACGCTTTTTTTTTGGCATCAGTTTGGAAGCTCAAAGAACTATAAGAGACTGGAACGCAGACGGAGGAGTCACGTGTAGTTAGAAGAAGAATTGCATGTAGTAAACGGCGAGAGGTTCTGAGTAAAAAAGGAAAAAACAAAGAAGAAAGCGGCGGCGTCATGCATTAGAGGCTGGCTTGAGCTGGTTCTCGAGTAGTTTTTGCTAAGTACAGCTGTTTAAAGATGAAGCACCCGTGAGAATGATCTTTCCTTGCAAAGGATCACGAAGAATTTTTCTCAGAGCGCGAAGTGTAATACGTCCTCTATTTGAGCGACACAACACTGCTTGGGGCGAAGCTTTTTTTTTTTTCGATCGTTATTAAGAACTTATTCTTGTCCCATATACGATATATGATGACGAAAGTATAACTCCAATTGTTTATACTCTATTGATGCCCTTGAGCACTTACACAAAAGCATGTCGTTTGTAAGAGTTTATAGATGTATGGTACATCATATTGTAGCTCCTATTCTTGCGTGCAGTGTCTTTTTCTGATGCAACTATGCTATGCGATAGTGTTGTTAGTATTGTTTGAAATGTTCTTTGTAATGTTGTGATGCTGTTTTGACTTGTATGCAATCACGTTACTGTGTGTGCATTATCTGTTCTTCCGCTCTATATTATACAAAATATTAGGCTAAAGTACACAGGTAAATATGTAACGGAACAACATGCTCGAAAGGTAAGGAGTGTCCAACGTCATATTGTTTCGCACACAACTCCTTCTACGATGTCAATAAAAAAAGAGCCATTCTTAGCATGTCTTTTTGATGTCACACAATGTGGTTCACTGAAAATAACTCGAGAGCTTATGGCATCATGTTTGTCCAGTGTCTAAACCTGTTCTTTGTAAACTTCTCCTAGTCCTCGAATAGCACTTCAATGGCGGTCTGAAATAGCTTTGCGTTCCTGCAACTAACCGTCTACTATACTGTTCGGTAGCGACTTGCGTTTTACGGTGTAGTGTTATCAAATGCGTTGGCTCAAAATTAATTAGGGAGAATGAGAGGCTTTGAAAAGCAGGACAATTTTCTGTGCCACGTCGCTGCATTGACAGAAGCTGGACAGGTGTCGCCGATATAATGCGTGAGAAAAAAAGACCCATTTCCTTGTGTAGCTGCACGCTAGAAAATTTCAGCAGAATAACCATCACAGCAAGCTGAAGATATTTTCTAATACGCATGAATGTTTTACAAAGTGTCTTCAAAACATCACAATAAACTCGGAAAGATACTAGTTAGCAAGACTACCAGGAAAGGGATCATATTATTTTGTCTTTCTTTCGCGGCCTGCCTTGCATAAAGTATTTAAGGTGCTAGATTTTCAACCAATGATTAGGCTAGGCACAAACAAGAAATATACGTAAGAGAGATTTTCTTAATGCCGCCCGAAGTATTCTTGAACGCCACAAAACATGGAGTAATAAAGCTTTAGTTCCCCGATCGGGTGTACAACCGTGAATTCATGGCCAGAGCTGGCGGACACAAAGGCATGATGAAAATGTATACATTGAAACTACGACGACAGAGATACAATCGCGGATACCTTTCAGTCACAATAAAGGTAAAGCTACGGAGGTAGAACGCGCACTCACGACAGCGCTCCTGAAAATAATCCCTCGTTCTCATTCGTGTTAGCTTAAGCTGGCTAATAGAAACCTTAAACTACTTGATTTGTGCAGCGCTTACATTCAAATGATACAATAAATATAGCACCCAGTTGTAAATTTTACTTAAGCCATCACTTTTCTCCTCCGCGTTTGGGCAAGTGCAAAACGGTCGCACATGGAAGTTGGGCTGATTAAGTATCTTGTCTAGGAAATAGAAAGCATTTTAAAACCCTGCCGGACTGTCTACATACCCTCAAGCTCCACCCCTGTAAATTTTTCTTCGTTTGCCGCTACACGTTTTGCGCGACTGTCGTCCCACTTATGAGTAACGCTAGGCTAAAAGCGAGACGAATTATGAGGCTAAAGTCGTAAACTTTATTCTGAAAAGAACGTCGGGCCTTTACGACGGTCAAAGAATCTCGAGGCATTTCGCGGCCTCCAATGTGCACACACGAGCGTTCAGGCGCCAGTTTGAGCCGCCTCTCGCTCTCCCTGTCTTAAAAGAGGAAACATGGAACTCAAGAGAAAAAGAAATGAAGAAGGCATACAGGCAACAATGTAGCGCTTCTGATCGGTAGTCCGAAAGTAAACATGACCGCATAGTGGACATGAAGGATTACGGAGCCCCAGCAACTTCTGGCAGGAGACGAGGTCAGAAGACGACTGGTCAGCAGGACGAAAAGAAAAAGATGTGCAGGGTGGCAGGGAATACGTGTGGCATTTAAGAGACAACACGAAGGAAAATGCCATAAAAGAAGTAATGAAAGGATGGCGTAAATGAGCGAACAAAGAAAAAGCAATCGCGAACACTGTATGCGCTTCATGTGTGCAGAGCGCCTGGCGCGTTCGAGATAGGAGCCGTTCGCCTGGCAGCAGTAAGCCGAAAGGCAAGCGTGCCCTGAAAGTTTAACGTGAGCTACCGGCTGTCCTAGTATCCATTGTGAGCCGAAGAGCAACAATCGAAGCAGTCATAGAAAGCCCGAATGCAAAAGCAAACTCCTAACTGGTCAGGAAGGTTGCCCCAGAGAGCTCAGAGAGCTAGAGATGCAAGAACTTTCTGAAAAAAAAAGCATATAGCATGTGTCAAAACGTAGGCTTTGAAGTAGTTGTTATGAACTTCAAACAACGCGAACCTTTGGCGAACTACCGAGCACATAAGATGAAAAACCGCTAGTAGAAAAAACATTGGTGCAATATTTCTTCTAGGTGTCTCGGAAGCAATGGCCCGCTTCAGGGATCCTGCTGGGAAATATCGAGATCGGCCATGATCTGTGGAGGATTTGCTCCTAAGCTTCTCAGCGAGGATCATGGACAAAGTGCTATATGAACTCAGCCAATAGATGGTGTATGAGTAGGAAAAAAACACGAGCGACGGAACGCAAAGCATGACACTAATGACGACCGGGAAGGAAAGCAACATCTATGCCAAACATAAAAGAAGTCTTAAGTGCCTCCTTACGGGTATAGAGCACACTAAACAGGTGCCATGTTTTCGTAGGCGATAAAAACGTTATGGGGGACTCTGAAGTGCTACGGGATGGATGGGATGGCTCATAGAGATGATAGGTTACCGAAGCGCTAACATCTTTGTTTCGGAGTTGGCTAAACTGGCTAAAGCGCTTCTGTTTCTCTTAAAGAATAATATCTCTTCGCACCCTGGAATTCCAATTTAGTAATTTTAGTTCGTCGAATACTTATTATGGTTACCGACAATAGCAGCCCACAAGGCATACACGCAGGCACTGAATGAGCTACGATGAAAACATTGAGTACTGTTCAAAAGGCAGTTTGTACGCGACAGTGGTCCACGAAAAGTGACTCAAAGCAATGTGTCAGTAAAAATAACGCTATTCAGGGAGACAGATCGATGCCAACTACCTCATTGAAATAAATCATTAAAAAAAGCTTCGTGAACTTGGTCGGAGATGACCACGGCTAGGCAATATTTATTTATCACTTTTCAAAGCACAATATTCATATGCTCACACAGATGACGCGTTTGTTCATAGTGATTTCATATAAATGGCATTCTCTACTACTTATGTTCCAGGAAATATGGAGAATATGAATAAGAGAATACGAAGCGACGCGCAGATGCGTCGATGATAGATTCCTACCCAATTTATTAACGTATTAGTCATAAAAATTATTCCAACAAGCGCCATTCCACGTTCTTGACTAACTCCTGGGCACGTATTCACAAAATGTATTTTACTTGGGGGCCGTCTGCAATTGGTAATCTCCGCGGTGCAGGTCTGTTAATATGCTGCTTTCCATCAGGAACGATCAATGAAGAAAATGAATCACATAATGTTACTATTACGAGTGCATTGCCCTACAGCGTGGCTCTCACATGCATCATGCGCCGCGAGCTTGCCGGTGTTGGCTATGTGTGATCTTCCCTCACACTCAGGTGTCACGCTAGAGTTGATCGCCTAATCTGTGCATTATAATACTTTGCCTAAGTTAGCGAAATCAGTGGAAGGTTGGTCTTGTTTGCATTATTCCAACTGTGCTCAAACGCAATTCACTGTGCACTAAGTCTGGATGTGGGACAGCCCACAAATGAAAAAAAAAACAATTATGTCGCATCCTTATTTCATCGCAATACATGAAAAATATAGTTTTGGCCGCTCGTGGAACTCCAAAATGCTGTTCAATGCACTCTAGAGTTCCACGGGACCAAGTTTACAACTCCCGGCCCTAGAGACAAGTGTTTCTGTGCTACGGGCAACGCGCCTGCTAGCCTATGAATAAATGTGCTCCCTCAGGTGTGCTTCAAGCTGTGTGTGCTTGCATACTACATGAGTGTACCCCGACAGACACATATCATTAAAACTCTAGCAGCGTTTACCAAACTTCCTTTTCCTTTAACCCTCCTAACCTGGGTCACGTCTCGGTATTGCTCCCACGCGGGTTTCTCGAACCCCAGATTAAGTCGTCCATCTCTATTCTGACTGCGCAGTGTTACCTGGGCTGCGATCATCATTTATGTGTGTTTCTGGCAACTCCTATCAGATGGGCGATAAGTGTTACTCTCGCGTTTCTTATTACTCTATTTGATGCCCTCTGCTCTCGGGTGTGACAGCGAATGAGTGCTAAGTCACGAACTACGACGGAACTGGGAATAAGGATCTATCGCTGCTCTTAATTTCAGCAATTGCAGAGCAATTCATTCTTATCTGTACTCTCCTAACTGTCCAAAGGCCGTTCATATTTCTTTTCGCCCCTGTAGATTTTTTTTTGTGGAACGTCAAACTAATTATGTAGCTTTTAGCACAAATTGCCATCCAACGCGTACGCTAAAAAGTAAAACTGATTTGATTCAACTATGTGGTGCCACAATAAAGCAAAATCAAGATAGGATTGTCGTGCTTCTTACTTTCTCTTGAACAACTCCTATGGTATCTCACTCGATATGTCGTTGCGCTGCTGAGCTCAAGGTCATGGATTCGACCCCAGTCACGATGGCGGCAATTGATTGGGGCGAAATGCAAGAACGCTCGCGTACTGTGCATCGACTGCACGCTAAAGAAGCTCAGGTGGTCAAATTTAATCCGGCATGCCTCACTACCGCGTGTCTTATAATAAAATCCTTGTTTTGGACCGTGAAAACCACATGAATTAATTAAAGTTTTCCTTAATGCATTGCTTGGTTCTATTCATCACCTTTGGATTACTCAACTACTCTCCTACTAACATGTACAATAAAGATGGAGAGAGTTGCGCTTTATGCTAGTATCCGCAATACAACAACTTGAAGGCAGAAAACGAAGCTAATGAAAGCGACGAAGAGGGAGAAAAATAAAACGACCTGAAAGATACAACGAAACAGCGTGTTTTAGCGTGTGCGAGGCAAGAAACAGGAGATATCTTTCGTGAAAAATATCAGGCGTCTCTAAAGTGTCCGTCCTTGTGTAGTACACGCCTGCAAGAGGAAAATCGTTCGATTCGTCACCCGATGTGTCAGACGCTAGGCCAGGGTTGTGACAGCGGGGGAGCCGAGCTCACAGATTGGTGAAAGTACTCCGGAAAATCAATTGTGAAACACGCACACGCACACTGCGTCTCGATGCCGTGTCATTCCACCCTTCGTCTTTGTCGTCGTCTTCGCGTCGTTGGCGCAATACTTTCTCTCAGGGTACAACCTCGGCGTGTCCGACTGCCAGAATGACGCATGTGAGGTGGCGCGATGCTTCTTTGTCTTCTTTTATTTTTACTTTTTTTGGAATACGGTCGCACAATTCAGTTGCTGTAGTCCATGGGTGTTTTTTTTCCCTCGCTTTATTGCTCTCAGGATGGGCGTGGCCACTTGGCAGTGAGACCCCCTGGAAACAGTGGGCGGACAACCCATTCTCATTACGGTAGGGCGCGCTCTCGGATCGACCTGCATTTTCTTGGCAAGACAGCACCCACTGCCTTTTTATATATTTATTTCCTTTGCTGGCTACCGTTACGGTTGTAGCAATCTTTCTCCTTAATATTTAGTTTCCTAGCTTTTTTTTATTTCGTAAAAACAGGAGCTACATCTTGTCCTAAGGGCCCCGTAACTGTTATCAATTGCCTATTCTCTCCTGTTTGTCAGATGTTACCAAGTTGAGAGGTTTCCAAAAAATAAAATAACTCTTTTTTCGTCAGTCGATTGCGCATTCCAAGGAAATCGGTGTGAAACTGAACTCCTCATCTGGTTGGGTATTTATGGCGAAATGAATGGGATGAATTGGAAAGAGGAAATCGTAATGCTTCCCCCCCCCCCCTTTCTTTTGCTTATATATGCACAGAATTTTAATGCATTCACGTGGTACGGTAGCCTTGCATACCGTGCATCCCAGCTAACGTTGATAAAACAAAAAAGAATAAATAAAGAACACGGTGCCAGATAAAATTGTAAATCCCACGGTGTGCGTTCGTTCGTAAAAGGTCGGACTGACCAAACACCCGTATGTCTTATAATCATAACTTCAACCGTGTGTTTTCTACCTTGTTTTTCTTATAACTGCTTGGCTAACGTTAGCTGGGACACCGTATATATGAAGCGGCGGTACTGTTGCCAGGTTGTGAAAGGCATTAGTTTAAATAAAGCGTGCGAAATATAAGAGCACTCGACAGCCTTTAACTTCAAACCACAAGACGTTCGCAGCATTCCAACTGTTCTTTATTCTTATCCTTTACAAAGAGTATCCACTTGTTTTCATTTGGCCTGACGAGGAGGCCAGCGTTTGTATACTAACAATTTTATCAGCCCTCTTCCTGCGGGCTCGTGTTGGTCGAAGTCGTGCATCCCTAGCAACACAACCACATTTTTTATGCGAAAGCTTACCTCTTGCCTTATTATCACACTTAGCATCACAGTTCAGTCAATGGTATGATGCCATTCTATAATGACGATTCAAGTGAAAGCCTTCGCTTCCTCGGAGAGAGAAACAGCGGGCTAAAAGGAGGAAGTGAGGAGCACGGTATGAAAGGAGCAAAAGTTTTTCTTCGCAGTTTGGAAAGAGAAAGAAAGAGAGTGATACTTTTCATCATCGCCCGTTTGCCAGATTCACTCAGACTCACTTTCCTCTCTTTCCACTAATTGCGGTATCTCTGAAGTTATTGTTTCCGCAGCTACACTCCAATGCACTGAATCCGTAATCCCCTTTCGTTACGGGCCAGTAGCTGTGGGCCGGAAGAAAAGAGGCCCCAGCTGGCGCTCCCAAAGAGTTCCAACGGGGAAGTTGGAGATAAAGGCAGCTGCATAAAGGAAGTTCCAGAAGAAATATTTTTTTTCCTCTCGTCACTGTGCGTTTTCGTGAACATTTCAATTCTAAGCGCTCTAGCGCTCTCAAAAGGGCATTTGATCCGGGAAGTTAGAGTTGATTCAGTATCCCAATACTCCCGTGTAAAGGTAGAAATTAAATACCAAAGTTTTCAATTGAAGGGGCGAATGTATATCTTTAACTAATGGGTGGTACCTTTTCCTAGAAGATAACTATTAATTATATGTCTTAAGTTTAACTACCATCTGCTACATTGGACAACTATAGTAAGGCCTCAGCACTAGTTCCGAGTTCAGAAATCTAGTGATATAGCCCAGGCACCTGCAGTGAAGAGACACAGAGAGACACAGAGAAGAAAGGCAAAAAAGATTTCCGATTTGCTGCCTTCCACAGGGAAGGGGTAAATCTGCAATGAAACTTAACGCTACATAATTCCTGAGTCGAAGTCCACCCCGATTTAAGCTTTGGTGGAGTGGTACATCTGCGTAAAATTTGCCAACACGTTCTGCACGTGTTTTCTTTTTTTGTGTCATATCACCGCGTAGTTACGCAGCGATTCGTCAATGTGAAATGCACGTGTAGGTTGATCTCATGCACTTAGTGGCATTCTGTAGTGCTGGGCGATAAAAATAATACTTCATGCGCTTGTGAGTGTCCGCTCAACAGCTATGTCGTGAATGCTTTATTTCCAATGGTAAGTCAAGACGTGTAGGGAACACGTATTTCGTTGAGCTCGGTAATGGAGTGTTATTGGTCGTGTAACATGGCCAACAGATAATTTCATAATGAAAACCCTTTTTTTTGTTTTTATTTTTCTCAGTCTATGGATTTGAATTGCTGGTGTTCAGCCAACTCGTCACCTTTCGCGTATTGCTTCCTGGTTGCTTTTCTTTCGTTTTTTTTTTCCAGATGGTAAAATACAACCATGCCTTTCAGTGACTAATCCTGTCATATCTGTCAAAAAATATCGTTAATTATCATCAAGTCCTAACCTACAAATTCTCATGAATAGTGATAACGACAAAAAGAGAGATTTAACAAAATTTGTTGTAATCTGCCGCTGCATAAAACGTTAAGGAGGTTCAGCTCAGATAGCATAAGCATTTGCGAAGAAACTGAGTTACATGAAGGCACCATAGGAGTAAGGTAAAAAGCTGGGGGAGTTAGAATTTATGCATTCTTTGAACAAGCACGGAAAACGACGATACACAAGAAGGAAGGGCACAGGACGAGCGCTGTCTAAGAACTGAAGTTTATTAGGAAAATAAAACAAAAAAAAAAAACGGAAGACACCATCTGCGTACTCATGTCAATAGGTCATTTGGAATAAATCACCAAGCATTTGTATCTCACAGTCTAACAATGAGATATACATCTCCGATACGCCATCATAGCGCATATTTTGTACGTGAAAGGCTTCTGCAAGTTCACGAGTTTTCTGCCTTTGTGCTTGACGATGATCTTAGTTTTATCGAAAGAGGTGTGCCTTTAGTGAGAGGTGTCCCTTTCGCCTCTATGCATTTCGGAAAATATGCCAAAGCGACTAACACAGTCGCTTGCTGTATACAAAAGCATTATGTTATACCAGAGCCGCGTAGATCGGTTATTCTAGAATACACCCGCTTTATTGAAGTCGTATCTGGGGCAACAAGGGTCCCTCAAACATGCTCCAGCTATTTCCGATCCTGTTCTATAGAGCGCCATCAGCAATCTTATACAGAAAATTTATTGTGTAATTGTGTTTCAATGCTAATTTCCGGGCTTGTCGTCAGAGGGTACGAAGGCTACTTCATCATTTTGATAAGTTATATTACTAGTACAAAAAGTGTCCTCAGTATTTATTTTTCTTCCCTCTCATAAAACTAAATTCACAGTTAGAACAACTCGGCCTCTATCAAAGAGACTTAACTTCCACCTAGTTGAATTCTAAAGGCTCCTATTCCCATATGGACGGGAAGGAAGGGGGGGGGGGGGGTGCTTTTGACGAAGCCAATCATGTTCGTGAAATACCTGCGGCGCAATACGAAATTCTGTGAACACGCGTTGGCGGAACAGGAAGGCAAAAGGAATAAAAGCAGCGCCGGTCGTACCGATAAAACGAAAATAAGTTTGATCCTAAACCGAAGAGGCACTGGAAATGGCGAAGCACTCGAAGCTGCCACGGCAGAAGTAGAAAGTTATCTCAAGCGTCATGCTTAATGGGGTTGACGTGACTTTGGGTACGAGTTGAGTTCTGCGACTTGCGGTTTCACCCTCGAGTGCAAAAAAAGAAGCAAACAACTGAAAGGGGAAAATGATTGCTTTCTGCACACTGCGCATGCACACAAAACAAACGTGTGGTTTCTCTCAGTTACTGCTCGCCCCACACTGGCCAGATAACTCCAGTTCTTCCAAAACATCCACGTGTTTTCACTTGTCCCAGCCAGTCTTCACCGCATCCACTTTCCTTAGTCAGATAGGCAACTGCTGCTTTCCTTGGAGAAGCCCCATGTCATGGGCTCTCCAAAGCCCAGGAAAGAAAAGTTCCCTGAACTCCCACTTGAGCGCCTTCACGTACACGTTTTGAAAAATATTTGTTTTGTTTACGTTCACTTCCCCTTCTGTGGGCGCACTTTTCAACGAATTAGTCTCTTGCACGGGCGACCAGCGACCGCAGCTCAAGAGTCAGGTAGTTCACTAGTACACGGAAGCAACCGAAAGCTTCCTCCTGAAACGTGCTCGCGGAAGAGCACCGGGACGATGCGACGCGACGAATGCGCTGTGCTGGGCGCCTTTCTCGTTTATATATATATATATATTTGCTCTAGGTTAAGGGCCTACGTCATTAAAACAGATCTGACCGCCCCACTTCCTTGGTGCTGCGGTTTTACTTATATATCTGTTTTTCTGCTTCTTTAGCATTTTGTTAAGTTGCTTCATCGGATTTCCGGAAGTAGGTTCCCACTCAGGCTGACACTCTAGTGTTACACTATGCACACAAGACGTAACGCTAGCCTTCACATAGAAACAAGTTTCCCATGTTGGAAGCTGTCTGAGAGCCCGTGCGTTATGTGCTTTACATCTAAAGCAACGGTATGCCTTAACAAAGAAATACAGTCGCTTTCAAGTGTATTCTTGCTTACTTAGCTCCTCAAATAAATGTTTCAAGTTTTTCATGGGAATTTTTATGGCTTTCTAGACGAGTTGATGTATACGCTGGTGTATAAATGCATGTTCTAAATATTTATTCGCGTACTTAGCGTGACAAGTTCAACACTACTTTCACTCTTTTAGAAGGTGAACTAGTAGCCGTCCTTAATGTTTTGTTAGTTTGTTACTTGTCTAGTTGAACCACTTCACATTTTCGCCATAGATGTCGTAGCCGCTTCCCATTATACTTGTAATGCTTGTTCTAGGCTGTTTTCGGAAGCCCGACCCGACAAAGAAGCGGTAAACAGACATGGCATGAGCTATCTTGTCGCGCATCCTACAGGAGTTGTTATTGCACTCCAACTTGCGTGACTTTCTGTCGTTTTCTTTGAACCGAATTTGGATATCTTCTATAATTATCCCCACAATCTTTTGAGGCATTCTGCAATTAGCGTGAATTTGTTATTTTATTATATGAGCGCCAATTATTCTCCATTATTGTAAGTTCTGTATAAGCAAAACACTTTACAGCCTAAACTTGCCAACCTTCTGTCTTATATCTGATCTTTAGTTCTCTTACGGGCGTCGTTTTAAATCTCGTCGTTGTTATTTAGTTGGCCACAATCGGTTAATTTCACACGACGCTCTCAGTAAGCCGGCGTGTTGATAATTTCTTTTGCATACAACTTGCCACTCATTTGAAATTACTGGATAGTTTCCTCCCGATACAACTTTAAGATCTCTTACACAATGGGCTGACGCCGGCATTGCACTCACATTTCGCGAGCATTTCTCTCTGGGCGTATATTACTGCTTATAGTGCCATTAACACGTTTCTTGTATGGAGTGGGCAATGTGGATTTAAATACAAACATGGCAAGCAGCAGTATAGCTGAAGTTAATACCCGCCGCGGTGGCTCATCGGTTATGGTGGTGTTCCGCTAAGCTCGAGCTCACGGGATCAAATCCCGGCCCCGGCGATCGCACTTCGATAGAGGCGAAATGCAAAAAGCGCCCGTGTCCCGTGCCTTGGGGGCACGTTAAAGATCCTTGGTGGTTAAAATTAACCCGCAGTCACCCACAACGGCGGGCCTCATAATAAAATCGTGGTTTTGGCATGGAATACCCCAGCACCCATTGAGCTGAAGTAAATGTGATTACACTTCAGGAGGCCATGTGGCAAATTCCGACAGGGAAGTTAAATCTGATAAAATAACGCCACGAAGAGCGCAGACTATAGTAGTATACATGATTATCGTCAGTGACCGAGCCCTACGGTAGGAATTCATTTTGTAATCAGCCAGACTAATAAACCCACTCATAAATAACCAAACTGTGAACGCAACACTTGCATTCTTACCAAAATATGTTTAAATTTGAATCTGATCAGTGAATGAAATTTTTCCAATTCGACGATGAAATAGGTGCCCTCTGACCCCCAGCTTCATCGACTTTCCGTTCCTTCATTGCCCCGACCTCCTTCACTGGAAAGGTAATGGGCAGCCTATTTCAAAGAGAGCGAGAGAAAATAATGGCAATTCAGTAATGCCCGTAATAGGCCACTGGCATTTCTGTTTCTATTTCCTTTGCTTTACTTTTTTGGGGTAAGGAGGGGGAGCGGGGGACAGGGTGTACAGTACTGACATATAACCTGGTCAACGACACAAGCGACTGCACAAATGGGACCCAGAAATGAAGTTCCGCATGCCTCATAAACTGAAGAGGAGTATAACAAGTATGTTACACCGGATTCGTCTTGGTGTTGCACTCACGAGGCGTTATAGCACATATCATCGGCTGCAGTGACACTGGTCCCAACTGCGATCACTGCCCAGTGCCAGAAACGCTTGAGCGCATATTTTTCTCATGCCCAGCGTACGCGCGAGAACGGCAGAGACTCATGTCTACTATTCAACGAGTGACTAAAAGACCAATGTCTGACGAGATTGTCTTAGGTCCTTGCGCTGACGCCAACAGCGCAGCTGTCGTCATCGAAGCGACTATAGCATTCCTTAAAGCCACTGGACTCGATGCACGACTCTAGTATGACCTCAACGTGATGGACATGTATATACGCACCTCCTAATCTTATCATCATCATTCATCGCTATTTTTATCCCCCCCCCCCTTCCCCAGTGTAGAGTAGTAGGCCAGAGCAAACTAACGCTCAAGCCGACCTCTCTGCCTTTCTGCAAATAACCCTCTCTCACTCTCTATAACCTGGTCAGGATAGTGTTCCTTAACTCTCCATTAGGCGAGATGCACTATGTTCAGAATCAACTGATAAGAAGTGACGAGATAGAAAAACTGCTCAGAAAAGAATTGTACTTATGCTTAAGCTGCAGGAGATGCCTAATTCATAAGGTCCAGCTTCCTGTAATGCTACAGAAAATTGCTTCGACAGCTGTCACACGATAAATATGAGCATTCAAAACGTGTAATATGTGGAGTTTCGTGGGCGTAAGCATTTACCGTCGTTCGGAAGTTGATTCTAATGGCGTCGCTTTTTGTTTAGTGAAGCTTTGCACTCTTTAGGTCTTTTAATTGCCTAACAAAGCGTGCCAATCTTGTCGCTATAAACTCTCGATGGAGCCGTGACAATCTGGCGAGGAAGGAACTAAAGTCCGATATCTGCCTTCCTGTACAGTTGCGCCTGCGCGACACCACTCCTTCGAAAGAACACATACATACAAAAGCAAGGAACGTACACACGCGCCTCGCGCACCTTTCCTGCAGGAGTAAGAAGGTCGGAGTGCCAGTGCTATACACCGTTCCAGCAGGCCGCATTTTCCTATCTGTGACGGCGACTCCCGTGCCGGTCATTCGAGGGACGTGATTCTGTTTAACGACGGGACCGCAGCGGGGGGCCCCTCGGAGGAGCGTACACTCTGTGCACCGGTCAGGGACTCTTCGGCACCAGTTCATTAGGCCTTATCGCGCGAGCAGGTGCAATCCCCCGGCACAGGATGGCACCGAGAGATGTGGCATAGCGAAGGAAAGAGGCCCCCTCCCCACCCCAATCCCCGCGTCCTTTATTTCCTCCGTGTCGCCCTCGTATATAGTCGCAGTGAACGCGTGGTCATTGCTTTTTCGCGTACGTATAGCGCGACGAACACACCTCCATGCCCTTCCCCGGTGCCCTTACCCGAACCGATCGACCGGGGATCGTTAGCTGCGTGGGTATATACCTTCACGGAGTTCGAACGCTCGTCCCAACCGTTTTGTTTCTTTAGTAAGCTGGCCCATTTTCTTGCGCTCCTCGATCGAGACGCCGTAACGGGGACTTGCAAACTGCCGGGTCATTTGTCGCTTGTTTTCATTTGCCTTCTTCTCCAAGTCTCTCAGTCTCGGTAGGGCGTATCGCCGTGGCAAATATGCTTTCCGGATAGCACACCGGCTGCGTATACAGTTGGTCGGTGATGTAGCATTTGCATAGAGCGACGTAGGGGGTAATATATATGAATATGGCCTCGCGAGCCAACGTATACAACAGGGCGATAACTTAAGCTGTCCTGCGCTGAGCGTCGAAAGTGTATGCTTTTTTCTGGAAGGACCCACATGCACTGTTTACGTAGGCCTAATAAACGACGTAAAGATAAGCGTGGAGGCGAAATAGAAGAGTTTAGGTTTTTTCCTGGTCACGTACCCTGTCCACAGAAACTAGACTAACCGGCATGAATGGCTGCTACCGCCTGGCCTTGTTGAGATTCAGAGATTCCGTGATTTATGTTGAGATTCAGAGTGTGCTCAAGTTTATGTTCCTGAAAGACTATCGCTGTGTTTGCTCCTCTGTACGTATGAACCATCTTCAATTATTTCTGTCCGGGCGGTCACTGGTAGTTGTTCTTTCAGAGTGCGGCAAAGAAAACTTACGAATGTTTATCGGCACGAAACAAAACGCAGTGTACAGTGAGTGGCGATAATTTAGACCTGTTCACTGTAGTAGAAGTAGGTGGAACAATAGTGGCTGTGCTTACTGGCATCTAAACTCACTGTTAGCACAAAATTCACGCCAAGTAAATCGCGTTTCCAGATTAATGGCGATCACTTATGAGCATGCAGTTCTTCCGTGTGCTAGTATCATCAACATCATCATCATCAGCCTACATTTATGCCCACTGGAGGACGAACGCCTCTCCCTGTGATCTCCGATTACCCCTTTCTTGCTCTAGCAGTATACTGGGCCGGTATTTTGTTGCGATGCCTTATGACTTATTCTATACTAGTCTTATCATTCACCGCTCACGGCCGGCTGATCCCGTTGATAACGTGAGCGGACCGCCGCTCTGACCACTGACAAAGCGGGATAAACGCGAAAAGGCATTAGCACCGGAACGGCATCGCTACAAAATACCGACCCTGGCCTTGTCTACAGTCATATGCACCAACTGCTAGTCCATACGATGTCCAATATTTTCTATCTAGTGTAGAAAACAGGCCGCCATTATGTGCTACGCAGCTAACGTGTGCTTTTGTTCACTGAAGTGCGTTTTCAAAAACCAATTACTACCGGCATAGAATTTAATTATGCTAATATTAGTAATAAATTAGTAATATGAGTGCTGCGCAAGCACTTCGTCATCCTCGTTCGTACATTCTCATTATCCTCGAGGGGGGGGGGGGGGGGGGCATGTAGTGGGTGGCACGCTTGACGACATTAAAGGTCACCCGAGGGGTAACCGTTGCCTCACAAGAGGTGGAGATGCCAGTCCCTAATTATTTTTCTCTACGAACCCTCCCTTGAAGCGCAATCAAGGAGCACCACTCAAGATTTGCCGTGCGATAATCTGGTCGACACGGCAGACTCCACAACCTTTGCTCCAGCCGAAACACCTTCTAGACGGTCAGCAGCCGTAAGATGGATCAACAGTTGTTTGATGGTGATGTTGTTCACGATGATGTTGAAAGCTTGCTACAGAAGTGCAACCGCGTGAGTGCATTCAACCATTAGGAATATTATATGAAACTGGTTAACGCAGCATAGTGTAAATCAAGTTGAAGATACTTGACTTTTAAGCCATGATAATGGCCTTCCAGACTGCATAGCTTTTTAAAACAGCATCTTCGACAGACCTTTGCCCTTACAGCCGATAGTTCTGAGATCGTGAAAAAGTAGCTTGTTGAGCGGTGTTCAGCTAGCACAAGGAGGTTTAAATTCTTTTCAAATTTTCTTGATCCAGCCCACTTGTGAAATAAAATATGTCCTCGCATACTGAGGTGGCGTCAGCCGATAATTGGTTGAGAATGACCACGTACTCCATTTACTCAAAGGCATTCAGACCATTGCGTTCGATGCCCTCAATCTTACGTCTGCATTATGTATGAAAAAAAATACACTGTTCCTTTTCTTTTTCTCCCCTGCCCTCACCATCCCAGTGTTCAGTGCTGTTCCGGCATCAGCTATAGTGACCGCCATTTCGATGCGGGCAGAATACAAAACACACTCTTGTGCTTATATTTACAGGTGTAACCTATATGTGCAGACTTCAGCAATCCCTGGTCACTGACGTTAGTCGGGAGCCACAGATTACAGCGTTCCTCAAAACACATTTGTTGCCTTTCAATTCAGATGCCCATGATTTAGTTGTTTTTTACTATTTGTTTTATTATTATGATCTCGTGTTTCTCGCGTAGGCCTGACCTTTACATGCTTCTTCAGACATATCTCACTGACTAAACAGGTTAGCTTATGAAACGAGAATATCCCGAAGCACATCGCTAAAGAGGACAATTAATGGACAGTCGATCGGCTGTCACATTTCTGTCGAGAAGAAGTGCATCATGTGTAACGCTAAGATATGTGTGGGTAAGCAAGAATGGTACGCAGCACCTGGAAGAATCGTTCATAAAGCACGCGCAAGCAAACAGCACAACAGAGGCATTTAGCGTGCCTTTCCTTACACAAAATTCGCGTTAATATTTTTCTTGAGACGTTTCCTCGAATATAGCTTTTATGGCCTCAGTTTCACTCAAGATGAGCCAACACTGTCGTGTATTGGTTGCCGGAAATACGCTACGAAATTCGAGACATTCACTACGAATGCGCCATGAGCACGTGTTTTCACGTCTCATCGTGAGAAATCCATCTGAAAACCTTTGGTATATGGCAGCGTTTGGACGCAGTGCAAGAAGTGATCTTGTAGTGTGTAAGAATTAGGCTGATTTTACCAAAATGCGCAACCATGACTTACTTGAACGCAATGAACAAAGAAATCACTTTATGTGGAAACCGAAGAACGGAAGCCTCGGCGAGGAGTGAGTGTTAGTACGAGAAGGCTTTTAATCACCGGGAAAAAGAGTCTCGAAAGTAGGCAACCGAAGCAGAGAATCTCATGGGTGTGGGAAAGGGCATTCCGGTGTCAGTGAGTACCTCCTTGCTCGAAGATGACTTTTGTGTATAGAGTCCTGCTTGCAATAGGCGAACACTGCTTTCGAGAAACTAGAGAGTCATCAATTTCATCGAGAAATTTATCTTGTCCCTAGGCCTTGTTATGTCACCCGAGATATGTGGTGCTACTGCGTTCCCAAAATATGTCTGTCGCTATGCACTAAATGTTAGAAGCATTCGTGTACTATACGTTTTAAGAAAAAGGGTTTCTCGCGGGTGGAATTTTCACAGGAGCATTATATGTTCACCGTATTACGGCAATTAAAAAGGCGTGGCCAGCTTTGTTATTATCTTCAGCATGCTTTCCAACAGTTCAAGCGGATGCTTTGTCGAACGAAGGGAGCTGCTCCAGAAATCCGAAACTCAAAACTAAGAACAGCATAAGAAGCACTGCTATGCTTCGTGACCTAATTCGCATTGCGTGGAGTGCATGGTGAAACTTCACAAGCGTCCGCCTCCCAATTTCTTTTCGCCCAAAAGGCTAGAGCCCTACTGAAGTCAACGTCTCCGATAGAGCGAGGGAAGATATTGCATACTCAAATAAAGCGACAAGAAGCTATGAAGAATGCCTCGTCACCCCTGAATATTAAAGGAGGGCAGGTCACTTCCCTCCGTTCTCAAGTCGCTCCGCAGTTGCCATGACGCCCAACTCAGCTACCATTCATCTTGCAGCAGATATAACAGAATGTACCCCACCGGGCCAGCACCCACACCCACTCTGAGCATGAATAGCAGCCTTCTTTTTTTTTCATTACGGACACTTCTTGCATGCGCATCGTATTTTTACTCTAAGCTTTGTGGCCAACTGGTCAGCTAGTGTCGCGATCATGTTTACGCGAATGTGCGTGCGTGCCTTTGTTTCAGCGTGGCACGATGTCAGCGACATTTTAAATGGTAGTGAGCCCGGACGTTCACACCAAACGTTTTTATCTTGGACCGCCATATTAAAGCCTGGCGTCGCTGAACTCTCTAATGGTTCGTGCTGCGAAGGGAACTCTCATCTTCGGAGCAAGCAAGCGCGTTCAAATATTCATGAGGTGCACACGCAATGCCAGCCTTCGACGACGCTAAACTGCCACGATGACTCCGCGAGCTGTCACAAGCTGTAATAAGATTTGGACGTAAGGCAATGAAGAAAAATTAATCGTGTCAAGCGTTTCTTATTCAAAACTAGGGTCACAGTTACTTCGCACCTTACCTTTCGTTACAGAGAGCTCAGGTTTCCACGCATAAATTCTATGTGATTCATTGGATCATGCTTTTTATACCTCGTGTGTGCGCCTTTTTATGCTATACGGAATTTCTAAAAATCGTGCTTAGCCGGCAGCGTAACTCTAGTCCTTGAGCTTGATTACTCAACGAGGCGAACACTACTTCTACAAGAAATCAAAATAAAAATGCGTATTCCACTAATTTAAAAAAATCAACTAAATAAAGTTGTAGTTATTTACTTCAACCACGCATTGCAATTTACAAATTGTAGCCCGTGAGTGCAGACGGCGTGTCAACTTCGGAACGATTATTGTGGTTGACACCAGTTTCAAGGCATCCACTCCAAAACTATGCCCTGAAGTGCTTTGGGTAAATTCGAAGTGCTTGGTTAAATCACTTGAATGGTCGACAAGCTAGTTTCGCTTTCGAAATCAAGTCGACACACGGTACGAGGGAGCCAACAATTATCAACCATTGACGTGCATAAGGTCATCTATATTTGCATTTCTAATACAAATATAGCCGTTTTTAATTATTATAACTGTAGCGCACCTACAACATAATTAAGCGCTTTCTCTTCTGGGTGCTTTAAATTTGGCATTCTGGCCGCTTCACTAGCTGAGCGAACAGGTGGCGCTTACGTCATTTCAGCCATTTGATTTGCATTACTGCAGCAGCATCACACCGGTGTTGCGGAAAAGCCGGTTATGTGGTTAATCGATTCACTCTATATTCGAATTGGAAAACCGCATAACCGGAGTGATTGGTATTCGGCTGGTTATTCGGTTAATAGTATCCGGATATTCGGATAGTTGGATATTTGTTCTTCTGTAGTTGTGCCGAAAATACCTCTCTTTTTCTCTTGTATTCGTATAGTTGTAGTCATTTTTGCAACCACTCGTGCAAACCCGATGTGCTAACCTCCTTACCTTTGCTTTTCCTAAACACCAACTATTCGTGTCCGAATATTTGAATCTCCGGCTAAGCCAGTAATTTAAACCGGATACCGTGAATATCCGTTTTCTTGAAATCCGGATAACGGTATAACCGGTTTTCGAGACCGGATTCACTTCCCTCCGGTTAAACCGGATTGCCGGTCTGAAGGATATTCGCAAGCACTAATTTGTATTGCCTGCTTGCTTCAGGCTTTCTCACATGCTCGCTCGACTTTTATGAACGCTCCTCGCTTCCGTCGCCTGCTGCGAATTTCATAGTAAGGCGAAAGGGCGTGACCGACAGTGCGAACGGCATTGCAAAGTTGGTGCCTGCCTGCTTGCTGACGCGTGGACAAAAATTGAATAAAACAGGCCGTTTTTCCGCTTCCCCGCGCATGAAAAATTCCTGTTGCTACGATGCGAATTACCGCGGACTCAGCGAAACAGCCGGGTGACGTGACGAGAGGTATCCCGCAGTTGGTTCCCTTTCATTACCTCTTTTTGTGTGTGTGTGTTCTGAATATGCATGACTTATTAAAATGGATCACCGATACCTTTTTAACGCCAGCTGGTTTTATAAACGCCGACACGCAGACGCGTTCGTGCCTGTCGAGCGAGTCGCGCGCGACGACGGCAAGGCAGGCGCCAAGCAAAATGGCAACGTATCACCATTTCCTACCTACAAATTGGTTGTCATAACAACTACATCTATACGTTCGTTTGTTGTTTCAATGTGCTTTAAAATTTGGTGCTGCGAGCTGTAAGAGGAGGTATTAGCTCCTGTAAAGGAATTTGCGAATGCATGGAAGGTATACGGGATCACCTAGCCGGCTGTAAGTCACTATCTAGCATGCACCTGTATTCTTTTCTGTAGAAAAATATTTGCCATTCACACCTTCTTTTACATACCTTATCAAAATCAAGTAAATAAGGTAAATATCCAGCTCTTCTCTACATGTCCGCTTTGATCAAGTGATCTGTGCGTCAGTTTCTGCATATAGGAAGGTTAACCTTGGGATGAAATAACAAAAAGAAGGAGGCCTTGCTTGTTACTCTCAACTGCACGAAGAGTAAAACTTTATTCCCACACACTTACCGCAACAACTTCCCCTGCTTAGTGGCTGTTGTGGCTGCAAAGTTCAGTTTTAGTGGAAACTTTAAACATCGTAAGTCGGAATAAATTAATTAATACAAACGTGACAGCAGCTGAGCACTACTTGTGAGAGTTTTTAGAATCGGAGCGTGTGCAACCGTTTAAACACAAGGTACGTTAAACAATCAGAATGCAACATTTACTGGAGGTATGCCCCAGGTGTGAAGACTTCACACTTCCGTAGACTTCGAAAGTGGAGAAGACTTAACATGCAAGATACCCGATGTGTTTTCCAAGTGGAATCGAGGCTTTCTAAGAAAATGCAGCTTGTAGTGGTGAAAGAAAAAAAAATTGCGCATGAGGTACAGAAGAGGTCAAACGGCGATCGACTGGCAGCCATGCATTGCTAGAGCGTGCTCCGTTCAATGAAGACTACGTAAATATTACTGGCATATTACTACTGAGATACCTCAGACCCGAAAGAAAAAAGAATCTACGATGATACAGGTCCGAATTTTTCGTGCGGCTGAAAGCAGCAGCTTGTGTAACTATACGTCTGCCTGACTTTTTGATGTCGGCACAGCGAAGGAAATACAAGGACAAAAGTTAGGCGATTTCCCGTATACGCCATCGCAAACCGAGCAAAAGTGCAGAGTGAGTGAAGAATGAGCGCGAACCACGAAGAATAAGAAGCGTCGAATCCTTGTTTTTCCCATTTGTGCCTTTCGTACTAACATTAGCAAGTGGCAATGATAGCCAACGACCTTGCCAGAAATAGCAAATGAAATTTGAATTTTAATGGACCGCTGTAGCCTTAGTTTAATTCATGACCTAATAATTACACAAAATAAACACATTCGGATGCATTTTCTTTTGTTTGTTGCTGCTTCTCTTCCCGCAATTTCATGCGGAAGTACTTAAGCTAAGTACACATCCTGTAATATGAAGCCATCACTCACCGTAATGGCTCAGTGGCTATGGCGCTTGGCTGCTGGATACGTGATCGCTGGTTTGATTTCCGACTTCAGCAGCCGCATTCCGAGGGATACGGAATCCAAAAACGCTCGAATATCTTGCATTCGGTACGCGTTAAAAAACTCGAGGTGGCCAAAATTATCACAGCGCCCTCCACCATTGTTTCCGTCCTAACATACTGTGCAGTTTTGGTAGGTGAAACCCCCCATTTAAATAAGTAATTATGAAGCTACGGTGTAAGCTGTCTTGGGGAAATGGCGATGCTTCGACTGGATAAAATTTCTTGACAGGTGTGAACGTGTATAGCTAACAACACTGATGCTTTTAAATTAAGCATCGTACAGCTCGTTTTAACTATGAAAACTTGCTTACACACAATCACGCATTTGAGTTCACGCAAAAAGATGACACAAACACGTACAAAAGAGCATATCACGTTGTTACGTTGGCCCAGTCGTACCAAGAAATTATCGTCACGATTCGACCGCACCAGATTCCGTCGGTGCCGTTATTCCGACATCTATTCTATAGCGTCGTTCTTCTTATCCATTTCGATCGCCGCACTGCTTTCAGCGTCTGGCTATGTGAAAGAAGCTCCGCCGTCTTCCTATCGGAACAAAAGATGGACAGCCGTCTTCCCTTTCGGCTTCTATGCCAAAACTACGCCGGTCAGCCAAGCTCTCCTATTCAGATGCCATCGTTCTGCCTGTCCGCGTTCTTATACTGCACGCTGAATATGTATGCGCAAGACAACAATGCATCAACATTGATCTACGCGGACGTTCTGCATCTAGATTCAGCGCCTATCGCCCAGCACGCAGCGCCGGTTTGAGCCTGTTCGTTTCCATAAGAAAAAAAAAAAAAAGAAACGCGCGTGCTTTGTACGCCAGTGTGGATAGTACACGAGTGCAGGATACAGGAGAGAACGATACTGAATGCATTCGTTGCCGAATGCGACCACGCAGTCGACGTCTATCGAACGTGGTGGATTTACGGCCACGCTGGACAACAGTCACGGTGAAACGCATAGGGAGCGAAAAAGATAAGCGAGACAAACAAAACGAAGCGTGGACAACGTGCTGACTCGGAACATTCGCACGTTGATTGAAAGGCGAGATTTCCGCCTTTCTTCGTCCATTCCACTGGGCACGCAGTAAGCCAGAACTGGGCGGTGCGGCGAAACAGCCAAGGAGTGTCGATGCGTCGAACTCCCTTCGGTGTGGGTGACTTAGGGTTATACGGGGGAAAGAGGTGGAGTTGTATTCAGCAATCTCCGATGCTTGAACGACACTCGTTATATGAACGCATTGGCGTTTATGGCTCGAGACAATGAACGCGCGACATAACAATCGCCATAATAAACCAAAGCAGCTCAGGAAGGAAAACAATCACACGGCGGGGACTCACACACACAAAAAAAACTTATATAAAAGGCTACGGGGACAAGCCAGAGGTAAAAAAGAGAAAAATAAACGAACACGTTCCCTGAGTCTCTGCAACCGTATAAACTCTCCGTATCACTCCTATCGGAAGCGTGTTCTTCCAATATGGCGTTCTTGGCGTGTTTTTCGTTTCGGTATGTGACTGCCACGGTTGTATTGTGTACCGTCGCTAATGATATACTGTTGGTGCCCGGGTACCGATGAGATCTCTGCGCGCGGAAAACGTTACCTAGAGAGAAAGCACGTAGGTGAATGTTCCGAATGCGCAAACAAAGCCGCGGACGAGACCAACGCCGAAATTCCTGCTTTGTTCATTTTATGCTCAGTGCTGTTGACGGAAGCAAGAACTTTATTGGAAGCCAGTGCAGATAACCAGAAAACCATCTGCCAACGTCGATGAGTGCACTCTGAGCGAAAAAGTTTCACGAAGTGGGGCACAGGAGAAGATATTGTAGCACAAAAAAAACAACTTCCCTCGAAATGTAAAGCGTAAAAGAAAGAAAGAGTTCGATGGCAAGTTAACGATTTTTGTTCCATGCTTTGCAACCAGGCGCTGGTGCCTGATGCATCGCCAAGGCAAAAAAATCGACGAGTCGACGAGTCGACGAGTTCATTTACATAACTCGGAGCGAAATTCGAGCTCAGCTGGAACTATTGTTCGTTTTGGCACTTCTTTTGCTGAGCTTTGTATGTTTGGTCGCCTTTTGGCTTTTTTCTCGTTGTTTTATTGTTCACATGGACACGCCACACCTTCCTGACTTCACATCACCCCCTCTACATATTTTTTTCTTCTTTTTCTTTCTGCTTTTCATTGGAAATAAGTCTGAGCGTTGTTTGTTTTGTTTTATCCTCCAGATTTTCCTTTTCACTTTGTCTCGATATGGGGGGAATTGAATCGTCGTTGTTGCGAAAAAAAAGAAGAAGAAGAATAGGAGGAGCATCGAACACTACATTTTCACGAAACACAATGTCCAAAAAGAAGAAGCGACTAGCATCCAGGGATAAACGCAACTTGCGTGCAACGAAATCTTGCAGCTAAAATGGTGATGTTGCAACAGTGAACAAGTGTTCTATGTTTTGCTGTGGAAAGTAATAATGTGGAAGCAGCCGTAGACAGAGAAGCCAGAATGAGACGAAAGAGAAAGCGTGGCATAGCTCGGCACTGCCACAGCACTTGAGTCAAAAACAGAACAAGCAAATATCGTAGGCATTGATTCTGAAATGCAAAGAAAAGGCGAGATGGCAAAGGTTTGGAGAAGCACGAGTAACGATCCTGTGCGCTCATGACTTATCAAATGCAACGCCTTCCTCGGAAGACGCATGCATTAAACATGAAGTTCGCGACGCCTAGAAGTGAGAGTGCTGATCGAACAACTTTTTTCTCGTTTTAGTCAGCGTCTGTAGCGCCGCCTTCATTGTAGACTGGCTAGAAAGAAGCTCTCTGGCATGAACTCGCTTATCGTAAACCAGTGTTGATGTGTGTACGCATAGCTTCTGCACGAAGGGAGGCAGGCATCTTCATTGTTCCAATGAGAATCGAGGTAGGAGTGACGCAGGATGACGACAGGGCAAAAGACGAAAGAACTCTGAACTGGATTAAAGCAGCAGAGTCAGACGCGGGGATTGAGGATCAGCGCTCCTGCGTTAGAAGACAACTGTACTTTAGCTCGCACATGTCGATCCCAGGCCGACAGAGAGAGAGAAAGGACAACCCATTTTAACAAGAATGGATGACCAGTAAGAGGTTGTCAGCAAAAACGTTGTAGTTTCACCTATGCCAATAATTCATATGATATCAACTTAGCGGGACGTGGGCAATAATTAATTGAAAGTTAATGATGGGATTTGGCCTCTCGCGTATGGCGTAACCTATTTGTCGAGTTAGTAAACAGTACATGCGCCGTGTTTTTACATTCATTTCTAGGTTTTATTCCACTTCTACCTCGCGAGTGTGTGGATTGTATAGTCTATCGACGGATATACCATACAGCTAGCCGGTTTGACATACTATTTATTTCCAGCATAAAAATATCGCAAGAAAACAGACAAGAGAAGATACGCCCGCTCACAAGACGGGCTTTTCACAATGCAACGTTTTCGGAATATTTCAAACAACGATAGCAGCAGCCCCTATAAGATCAACGTTCTTACTGATTCAATGTTTAGGGCCTACATTCGCACGAGTAAATATCGCAGGATTAGGAAAGCCGACGACGGATGTCACTAGTGTTGAAAACGTAATATACATCAATGAAAGCATAAAATTAGGTTCCCGCACAGGGACATCAAAAGTGGTATCCATGCCATACAAAAACCATGACAAGGCTTATTTATGATTTTCCGAGAAACTTCATGGGTCCTTAGCAGATCTAGTTAGGAGGAACGGACAGTTAGAGCGATACGGTCGCCACGTTTATCTCACATTGAAAGGTATGCTTGTAGACTCTCAAAACCGCATAAATTGTCAAGGGTTATTGCTCCTCATTAGCGTTATTTAAATCAAGTGTTGCCGCAAGTTGTGCACTGCAGTTCACTCTTAAAGGGAGCACAAAAATGTTTTACGGTGGCCTTGCTGCCAGTGACTGCGTAAACAATATAAGTGCATTGTAGTACAAGCGTGTATAGAAATGTGCCAGTGCTACCAACCGCCAGTTATCTGCATCAAATCTAGGCGGCTGCGGACTTTGGACGCTCCCTGCATTCATGTGTTCCCTTTACCAGTGAACCACACTGTCGAACCTTGGCCTAAATTCTTGCAAGCATTAACAATTCAAACTTGACTGCACTATCTGCAACTGAAACCCCGTAGGAAATAGCCGAGCGGGGTAGGAAGCATTTCCCCTGCTGCAAACCAGACTAATTTCTTTGACATTATCCCTACTCATACCACGAGTGAAAACACGTGGCACACGGTGTCGCGTTGCAAACACAGAGTAAGCTACTTAAATTATTACCTGAGAATTGGGGCGCTGCAATAGTTGAGATACTATGGTAATGGTCATTCGTACAATGATTTGCCTAATCCTCCTGCTCGTGGCTTTAGACGTCCTTGTGGCTTTGTTTACTATGATTTATCTACCTTGATTGGCTTGTTTCAGGAATCCTCATTTCCCAATGTAAATGGCAATGCGACTCTGCGCATGCGCATAACCACTGCTAATTCTTGCATTTATGACGTGATATTTAGTGGGAGATGATCAGTTTGAAAAGTCACAATGCCGTTTCAAGTCAAAAGGACAGAGGCAAATTCATGCGCTAACCATCATTCCGATGTTATCTGAACCGCCAATGCTGGCAGAAACGGCACGTGAGTAAGAAGCTACATGGAAAGGAATTAGATTTTCTGAGGGTATTGTCAACATGCGATGTTGTCGAAATGTGATTTTGTTGACTTGCGAAATCTTCAAGGTGAAATCGGCTGAAAGGACGTGTCTGAGTAGACGAGAGCCGGCACTGTGAAATGGCTCGACTTCATCACCAGATCGGATGCCATGTGTTTCCATCATTATGCTTCTTCTTTCTGGGGTTTTACGTGCCAAAACCAGTTCTGATTATGAGGCACGCCGTAGTGGAGGGCTCCGGATTAATTTTGACCACCTGGGGTTCTTTAACGTCCACTACAACGCAACCACACGGGCGTTTTTGCATTTCGCCTCCATCGGTGTTTTCATCAAACGAACCCGTTATGGCGCATCAATACACACTGATGCGCACTGAGTGTATGCATGTGCTTTACCGCACCTTCACGAGGGCTCCCACAAGGAGTTTCTTGATGTTGATAATCACTCATACACTATCTTTAGTCCACGCTAAAGGAGTCGTGTTGAGTAATAACCTACAGTTAAGGAATAATCGAGAAGCGTTGTCGGAGGGTATAGTTATCCCGTTGTTCGACACGGTGACACTTTCCACCTCTGTATAGTGTAGAATAGAAGCGTTTTGTATAGGAATTGTTTGGATACAAGCGCCAGTTTTATATCGAAGCTGACATATTTTGCTAAAATGTGACTACGATTATGGATGTTGTGATCAGCATTTAGGATGAACGTGATAAATGTATTCTATGCTCATACTTCATAGTATGAGCCGTAGTCGACAAAGTAACAGAGCTGAGATTACCAACATATCAGCTAATCTGTGTAATAGCCTCAGCACATGCTGTTCGTATCATTCGCAGAACTCTAGGACTGCTTTATAATGTTCTTCAATACAAGCACCGCATTTGACTGTTTGTTCAGAGCAGTCACTAATGACTTTTTCAAATGAATGTCAAGATGAGCCTCATGTTGGTCGACCTTACCACGACTTATCTGCTGCCTCAGTTTC
Source organism: Dermacentor silvarum (assembly GCF_013339745.2). Classification (NCBI taxonomy): domain Eukaryota; kingdom Metazoa; phylum Arthropoda; class Arachnida; order Ixodida; family Ixodidae; genus Dermacentor; species Dermacentor silvarum. The sequence goes on from NC_051157.2 coordinate 94,271,101, forward strand.
TTAGTCTATAAGGTGGGACTCATTATCGACTCTTTATATTTTTTTACCATCTGCATCTTGCCAGAACGCTTTCTTCTTCGCTGGTGCAGGATGGCTCGAAACAACAAATCCTGTCTGTCAATATAGAAATTGTTTGTGAACCTAATATGAATAGAGCACCGAGGTGATGAAAATTGTACAGTCGCTAACTTAGCCTACGATGAAAGGGACAAATAAAAAGGAAAGAAGGCACATAAATTTTCGGATGATTAGAGATAGAGAAATGAGAAGAGAGAGGCAGGGATGCTCACCAGAAGAAAGGTTTTTGGTTAGCTAACCTATAAACGGGAAACAGGTAAAGAAGAAATGAAAAACAAAAGGAATAGCGCAGACAGAAAGCTAAAGCGAACAAAAGAAAAAAAAGGTAGGGGGGTGGGATGCCGGGCCGTTCAGGGAATGGTGGTCTAATCAGCTACTCTAACATAGAAAGTTCCAGAGAACATCATTTAACTAAGGCACAGCCTGTTGCGCAACATGCGTTTGTGAAAGCGCGCTATATCCCGTAAGAATTTGTAAGATGTAGCTCGGGTTTTGTTAGTTAAAGCAAAATAAAAAAAAAGCAATTCGAAGTAGATCGTTACAAGGGCCTGTCTGGTTAATGAAATGTCTCAGTGTTCCATTTTTCTCTTAGTGCTTTTTGTTCCCGTATACACCGCTAGACGTTACTGTTGGAACGATGAAAAATTGGCCCCCAGGCAGGAGAAATAGGCTGTGCAGGAAGTGGCCCTTTGGGGCGCTTAAGTCACGCATAGCGGTAATGCGCCGTGGCATCGCCAGGAAGAAAAAAAAAACGCCTGAGCGCGAAAGTGGAGTTAACAAGAAGCAAGCCTCTTTGAACGAGGAGTTCATTTTTACGTAGATTTTTTTTTTTTAGTGTGAGCACATGAATCAAGGAAGCTAGCCCCACCTAAAAAGGCACTTTGTTGTGGTGGGCTTGTGCCACAGAGAAGCGGTAATTATAGTAACAATGAAACGCATATGTGCTCATGAGTAAATAATGATTACAACATTATCCCAATATTCAAAATCAATACTAGCTTACAGCTTTGAAGAAGAGTGATAACAATTAGGCCATAAGCTGCATGCGCTTGTGCCGATAAACTTTCTTCCTGCAATGCAACAACACACACATCATTATTCTTCGCTAGGGTTACCTGTACAGCGCAACGTCTGCAGCCACATAACTTCTTGCGTTATTCTTTATTTGCTGTCTGTTTGGTTTGGCGAAAGGGTTGTAAAATAATAACGGCCTAAATAACAGACTTCTTCTAAGAATTTCGTAGGTTTCAAAGCTTTCCCTGATATATATATATCAACCACAAGAAAGGAAACCGAGCGGCCCGATGTTTATTATTCGTATCATAAGAAACTAACAGACAGACACCAAGGACAGCGTAAGGGAAGTTATTTGTACTTATTAATTGAATTAAAGACATGATAAACTAATGGTAACGAAAAATCATGAAAAACAACTGGCCGCAGGTGGGTCAAGAACCCACGTCATGGCATTACGCGTGCGATGCTCTTACTAATTGAGCTACTGCGCCGCCGCTTTCCCGTCCACTTTCTGGGGTATTTATGTTCATCTACTAGAACTAACCCACGGAGTGTCAGCCAGTGCCACCACTCACAAGCCTTATTGGCGGCGAATAAGGAACATCCTTTCTTCCGCAGGCCTCATGTCTACGTGCAACTTTTGTGGTGAAGTAAACTGGTCAATAAACATACACACGCTTCCATAAGGCATCGAAGCTGCCGGGTTTGGGACCCTCGCTATGTAATAAACGAGAAAAATGGAAACTGAGGGGCACCAATTTTTCTTAGTAATATCATAAAAAGCCAACGAACCATGACACCAAGGACAACATAGAGGAAATTATTCGTAGTTCCTAATACAATGAAATGAACGATAAATAAATGTAAATGAAAGTGGATGGAAAAACAACTGGCCACAGGTGGGATACGAACCCATGTCTTCGCAATGCGCGTGCGATGATCTTTGTGCTATGTGAAACGTGTATTGGGATGCGGAAATTGCTTTTGGGCAATGTAACTTTGATACTGTGAAAGCTGTGACCTTTTGACGTTATATGTTTACAAAGGAGAAGGCCGGGGAGTGACCGCACAAGATAACGACGATTGTTGAACCGGATTCTCAAGGGGGCGTCCCTCTGTCCTAAATATTGGATGCTACATGCGCCCCATGAGAAACGATACGCGAAATTCGGTGAATCACAGTCGAGTTCCGCTATGTTTAGATACTTGAACTTTGAACTTGAACTGCGTGCTGTCTGCAATTGAAGTAGTCAGCGTGTGTTTCCATACCTTGCATCTGCTTGCACCTAACCTTACGGCAACCATGTATACCTCTACCTTCAAGTGTTATATATATATATATATATATATATATATATATATATATATATATATATATATATAATGATTCTGAGGAGCCAGAATGAAGTCTTCCTGTCTTTATAAAGGGTTCCGCGTTACAAAGAGCCCCTCAGCAGTACCCATTGGACGCAAACATAGAACAGCGGTGCACAAATTATGTGCTAACTGTATTCGTGTCTTGAAAGTATCACACCAGTGAGTGCTGCAAAGGCAGGGGATGATTCAATCGACAGCCCACTCGCCTTTCTTCTCAGAGGAGTCACTCAGTCCACCAGCGAAATGACGTCATGCGCATGCCGCTTGGGCGACAAATAAGTACCGCCTGTAGAGCACAATCAGCGAGCAGCAGAGCGAACAGATTGGGTATTGGCGCAAAACTAAGCTCTCAAAGCACCGTCTTCGAATATGACCAAATCAGCAAGAAAAAAAAGATCGCGGAAGTGGAGGTCGTGACGTAAATCTCACCAGGGCCCTCAGGTATACCAATATGGGCGAAGGCAGAGGAGCAATTTCATCTCGTCTGCGCTGTACGAAGCGATGAGAAGGTAGCTCCGCGGCGGAGATGCTAACCCATCTCCTCTCTATTGCCTGATAATATTTCGCTTGTTTATATTTAAAGTATTACCAAAGCCGTTGTAGAATTCTTGCAGTATAATGCTTCCTTGTCAACGGCGCTTCAGGACTTCCCCTCTATAGCCAAAATTTGCAATGGGGCCTAGACATGGGCCATATACAAGAAAGCGTTATCTGGCGCCCTATTTTCGAATACACTTGAAAAGCAGAAGTCCCTTTGATCTGCCAATGATAAGTGTTTAAGCATATTTCTTGTATTAAAAAAAGTGAAAATTGAGTTACTCTTCGGAGAAGTTTCCTCGACATTTTTACACTTGTCAAACATCGTAAGAATTGGGCGTTAAAAAAAAAGTTGAGGGAGTAGGTTACGCGAATTCGTCAAGCAGAAACTAGGTTAAATACTATCGACATTCCCTAAACTATGTCACAAAATCACGGACTGGGCAAACTTCCGGAGCGAAAGAGGAACTCAAGAAGTCCAAGCGATAACCGATCTAGAGGCCTGGATTATAGATACTGCAGGAATCGCTAGCCAAACACTCCAAGGAGGTTGCACTCACCACGGACAATCCGGCAGTGGATCCGCGCCTCTTACACATTTGGGAAGCGCGCCAAAGTCTGCTTAGGAGATGGCGAAGGCAGCGGCACAACCGTAAGCTAAAAATACGCATCGCGAAACTAACGAACGATGCAGAGCGCCTACGCAGAGCAACTTGCACGACCGAACTGGGACCAGTTCTGTAACTCTCCTCCAAGGAACGCTGGGCACTGCGAAGACAGGTGGACCATACTCAGACATCTCCTAGATCCGACCCAGAGCAAGAGAGAAAGCAAGCACACGATGAGCCGAGTACTACACAACTTCGGAGGCACAGACGACCAAGTAGATATATTGGCCAGCCGATACTTGGTGCAAAGCCAGCGGCTGACTACACCGGACTGGAAAACAGCGAGCTCTTCCGGGACATAACGCGTTCCGAGCTGGCACGAGCGATTGCAAGACTCACTCGAAACACCACTCCTGGCAAGAACGGAATCACCAACAAGTTGCTACGTAACCAGGATGATTCAACCGTGCAGGCAATACAGGAACTCTTTAATGCTCACTGTAGCAGAGGGACCTTACCCCCGGAATTCAAGCATGCGGAGATTACACTGATACCAAAGCCAGGAAAAACGCCCTGCCTGGAGAACCTAAGACCCATTTCGCTTACGTCTTGCCTCGGCAAATTGATGGAACGTGTTATCTTAGACAGGCTACAGATGCATCTCGAAGAACGTCAACTGATGCCGGACACAATGTTTGGTTTTCGGCCCAACTTCTCAACGCAAGACGTGCTTCTGCAGCTCAAAGAGGAAGTACTGACTGCAGCAACGCCGTGCTGCCCAAAAGCAGTTCTTCCACTAGACCTATAGGGAGCCTTTGACAATGTGAGGCACGAAGCCATACTAGCCAATCTCAGTGACACGAATTGCGGCCGACGAACGTACAGCTACGTGACGTCTTTTCTCACTGATCGCCCAGCCACAATAGGGCTGGGAAATGTGAGGTCACAGCGAATAGACACACCTAACAGAGGACCGCGACAAGGAGCAGTGCTGTCGCCGACACTTTTCAATGTGGCCATGATGAAACTCCCAGCCCAACTCGAGAAAATACCGGGGATCAGCATGTCTTATATGCAGATAAAATCACAATATGGACGGTGGGAGGGTCCATAGGAGAACAACAAGAGGCATTACAGGAGGCAGTAGACGTGGTAGCAAGCTATGCGGAGACATGCAGACTGCAATGCGCGCCGGAGAAGTCGGAGCTCCTCATAATCGCGAAGCGCTCACGGGAACGATCAACAGCCCCGGCACCAACCATCCACCTGCGAATAGGTCCTAGAGAAATTACCAAGGTAGACAGACTTCGGATCCTTGGCTTACACTTACAAAAGGACGGGGGCGGAGGACACGCCATACAGAAGCTACAACACACGACCACACAGATCTTGCGCATGATTCAACGAATTACCAGCAGGAAGAGGGGACTCAAGAAACAGGACGTTATTCGATTAGAGCAGGCTCTGATTGTGAGCCGTATTGCGTACTCGGCACCATCCTTAAATTTCAGTAACGCGGAAGTGGAGGTACTCGACTGGCTGATACGCAAGGCGTATAAGCAAACGCTCGGACTGCCACCCGGAACGGCTACTTTTCGCCTCTAGGGGACAGGGGTGTACAACAACGCACGCGAAATCATACAGGGCCACCTGGTAAGCCAGAAGGAAAGACTACTACGCACAAAAGAAGGACGCTGCGTCTTGGAACTTCTTGGATATTCCGTACGGAAGACCAGCGCACTGACCAAAATCCCAACACGAATACAAGAAACTATGCACGTCTCACCGATTCCCAGGAACAAGCACCCAAACTTCCACTTTGGATGGAGACAAGCCCGAGCGCAGGCGCTCGCGAGAAAGTATGGAAACCACCCCAATGTCTTGCACGTATAGACGTGGCCAGCACCATAAGAAGCACCGCATTCGTCACCGGCGTAGTCGACAATCACGGGAACGAAATAAATGCGTCGTCGGTTTCCAGACTGAGCGCTGCGGAGGCAGAGGAACTAGCGATAGCGTTAGCCATCACGACGAGACCGCACTGGGATTGCGTCATTGTTCTGATGGACTCTCAGACGGCATGCAGAAATTATTCCTGGGCCAAAATTTCCAGGGCTGCACATCGCATTCTGAATGGCGCGCACCAGCTCCCATCTTGCATACAAATCGTGTGGACTCCGGGGCATGAGTCCTTACGCGGCAATCAGCTGGCACACGCTTACGCCCGAGCGCATGCACCGGGAGCAGCGAGATGACCACGCCGAGCAGTTCCGACCAGAGCCCATACCATTAACCTACACTCACATTCTACAACACTATCGCCTTTCACGAAGAACACTACAACCCCCCCCCCCCCCCCCCCCCCCCCGCATAATGCTCTGACGCGAGAGGAAGCCGTAATATGGCGAAAACTCCAAACGAACACATATCCACATTTGAGTCTTTACCACGCCATACACCCTGCGCTGTATTCCTCTAAATGTCCACACTGTGATCAATGTGCAACGCTTTACCACATGGTATGGGCTTGCGCAAGCACACCACAGCTCACATTCAAAACACACCCCACCACACGGCAATGGGAGGCAGTGCTGTCCAGCTCCAACTCGACGGACCAGCTCAACCTGGTCAATCGAGCGAGAAGGGCAGCTAAGGCCGCAGGACTCCTGGACTGAGGGGACCACTCACTGCATAGCGGAGGAGCTACCTACGCTCGCGTGCTCTTTGGATTAAAGTTTATTGTCTCTCTCTCTCTCTCTAAACCCAGATTGGCTCAGTTTAGATTAGGGACTCAGTTTGAGTCTTTTATATGGATATATGGACCCTCCACGCGGATTTCTGCCATCGTGCATCTTCGTTGCCATCACCGTCGCCGTGAGGTACCGTATGAAGTCCAACGGTGATGAAATCATCGCCGCGCGCCGTATGCTATATGTGCGAGTGAAAGTGAGCTTGGGACGCGTGCTTTCACGGGGAGCGAATGCACGGCGGAGAGCAAACGCGACTTCTTCCGTCGCGCGAAAGGCCGGGGGGGGGGGACGGGAGGGAGGGAGGGGAGGCGACGTTTAGCTGCGGCACCAAATGCGTACTTTTATAAAAACGTTGCGATGTGAGAAGGTGGTAAAGACTACCGACGCTGCTCGACGAGTGTCCCGTTCTGATCTCGTCAAAAACCTACAAGCCGCCTCCAGAGGCACCCCGACTACTAGTACACTGTACCCCGACAATCACCAACGCCGCGTGCGTTCGGTGTGAACGCGGGCAAAACGCTGACGTGCCCCGTTCTGATATCGTCGAAAACCTCCAAGCCGCCGCGAGAGGCACCGGCAAGAGTCGCGAACGCGGGCAAAACGCCAACGGCGTCGACAACAGTCCTGCGCGTTCCTGGTGCTGCTGCATGTGCAAGTTTATACAGCTGATAAAACTACTATCCTTACTCCGTATACCTCTCTACTAATTTGCTATCGCAATTGATGCTTCGCGTTTCGGGTGAAACTGCGCCATTTTTATTTTGGCCACAATTATTTTCAAAAGTTATGCAAGTCACAAAAAATGAAGCATCGAGCTTTGTTATCCAGCCATATAGCAACGATACAACAAAGAGCGAATGTTGCAAATTCTGTAAATTGCCCCTATAGGGACTACTAAAGCGGCCAAATATGAATTATTTTAGGCGTTCCTGAAATACCCACTAAATTGTGTACAAGCGTTTTGGCAAGCCCTCGTAAACTATCTACAGATTTCAAGCAATCAGTAACATTATGCGTCTATCATTCGTCCTCTGAGATGTCATAACAGATGCAAATTTTGTGTTTCCTTAACTTACAAATTTCTCTATGTTTCAGTCAAAATGTGGGGTCTCAAATATAACTTGTGGTAGCATTCAGCTTCCTCTCAAATAAAACAAATTTCTTTCAAAACAATTCAATTTTTGTGTAATGGGACTATTTCTGCTGTTCGCATTTATGTGATTGATAAAATTGCAGTTGGCCTCCAGGTAAATAAAAAAAAGTCTTCAGAATTATTCAGATGATATATGCAGAACGCGATGTACCACTTCGGCATCCAGCCACCATCTATTAGGGGTATGACGTAAATAAGCTACACTGTGAATAAAAAAAAGGGTCGTTTCAAGTGTTTAGGGTCACAGCCTCACAGCCCTGAAGATGGGTGCTTCGCATGGCCAAACAGCCTCATCAAAAGTGAAGTTGGCAACATTACACCTTCGGCAACGTGATATCATTATAGGTGCAATTACAATCAGATTATGCCATTCATTCAGAAAGAAATGCCAAAAAGCTATGCTTAACCGAAAAGTGTAACCACAAGCCTGTCGCTTCCTAGCATTTCACCTGAACCCCCACTTAAACTTGCCTACCTGAAGGTCTTCAGAACGCCCCTCTATTGTCACCTGCTACTAAAAGAGGGAGCTCACTGGTTTCATAATTCGAACCTTGTGATAACTGCCCGTGCTCACTGTTTCATGCAACGCTACAGCAAATGCTATACACGATTATTTTGTAGATTTGTAAGACACTAAAATATAATTAAAGTAAACCTCACTCTGAAACACTAATGTTATTGCGTTCGTTCAAAGAGAAACACTGTTTTATTATCATAAGAGATTAATAACAATCGTTTTTTACACAGCCGGAATAGATATTTCAGTCTGAGCATCATTCGCAACATTCTACTTGCAAAGAAAGGCTTGAACCATTATGTTTCCCCGTACCGGGTACCTCGGTTGTTTAATACAGTTCGGTGCACAAGCCCCACAGAATGTGACAGGCTCTCATAGGACACCTTACAGACAGAAAATGTCCCAAAGCATAGCATGTTTAGGGCAACCTGCAAGGCGATATACATGCAGTACAGCTTATTTACCAGGAGGAAGAGTGTTGCTTGATGCAGATGCGGCTAGCTTTCCAATAGATTCCGGCAATTTATCTTCCAGAGCACCACTTCTTTCTTGAATTAAATCCGGATTCCCGTCACAACACATCAAGTAAGCACTAGGGCTGAGGGCGGAGTTCTTCAGTAACAATTGCTTGCATGATGGAAAAACCTGTAAAAAAAACGTACGCGGGGTCAGCCTAATAGAGGATATAGTAAATGTCCTCAGGACAGCTTGGCTTGTTATCTTCCCTTGGTAGGGGCAAAATAATCGATTTAATCTTGGTATTCACAGGAAACTCCACAAAACATGTGTTTATCTCTTGCTTTTTTCTTCATAAATCTAGTTTGTCTTTCTGCCGGTATGTCTGACGGCACGATATTGTTTAGAACCTGATGCAAGTATTTTTTGTGGTAAATTAACTCGCCTGAGGAGATACTTCTGCGCATGCTAAAATTTTCGCTTTTGCCATTTCTTTTGAGAGTAGCGTGTAGAAGCTAGGTAGAATCTATTTCGCAGTATTTTTTTCCTTACCCAGCATTGCCGTTTGCCAAATCAGAGGAAAACGGAATGCTCTCAGAAACACATTCTTCAATTTTTTTTATTTTTGACACCCTTGTCCAGCCGTACTCTAGCAACCCTTGTTCCCGACGCCCGGGTAGCTGACAGGAAAAAAAAATACGCAATGCAATTCAATGGTGAAAAAAAAATATTTTCCTAAAGTTCGCAGCCCAAGATTTCCGGCGCACTATTCCTCCAGGCTTGTTGTCGGGAACCCGTCTGTGGCTCCCGAGAAAATTGAATTCTCAGCACCCTAGTTTGCCGCCTCATCCGGAATTCGCGGACAGATCCTAAACACGGCAACAACACGGCCCTCCTCGTGGCGGAGAATGAATTCGTTACGCTTCGCGAAAGTTGGACGAGGGTCTTGAGTACAAAAAAATAAAAATAAAACGGAAAGCAAGCGCCACAACACCTGTTCGGGATTTGTTACCATCCTGTTGTGCCGCGAGTATCCGCGCCTGAAAGTGCGAATGCCATTGTGATCAATCACAGGTTCACTTTTTGAGAAATGCGTGGGGAATGATGAGAAATTGAAGTGTATGGAATGTTATAGTATTTCACGCATAGATAAAGAGTAAATATTGTAAGCGTTTGTTCTATTCGATAAAGAAATAATGGGTTCAGTGCTCAAAGCACCTTTCGCACGGTGAGGTCTTGTGTCTTCTTGTGCTAACTTATTTAAAATATTTTGAAGTGTGCATGTTTTTTTTAGAATAACAACCGCAATAACCTTCTCACCAGATAACAACTCAAAAAGCCAATAAGAATAAATGTTTCAAATCGTAAGCTCCTAACTGGAGTGATTTTTAACAGTATCACCGTATAGCGTATAGAAACTACTTGAATGATCGGGGGTTCATTCTAGTAATTGATTATGCAACACATTATTTCCCCCCCCCAATATTGTTTTGGAATGTCACAATGTAGTATTGGGCCTTGTCCTTGTCTTTCAACGTTATGATGGTATCTTCTCTGACAAAGCTTACCTTTCAGAAGAGGCTGTTTACTGCATGCGAAGGCGCATTTGTAAATAAGGACTTGATAAATATTTCCAGATTTTAATTTGAACTCAGGATAACAAAGACCAAAACACATAGAAAACGAGAGTATGGCAGGAGAAAAGAAAAAGTGTTCACTGGACATCGACATCCCACCTTCATCACTGACCGCCGATGTAAGCGAAGTTGAGATCTCCAGACCGCCAAGACAACACGCTGGCGATTCAGAAAACTGCTGAACAAGAACAATACAACAAAGCGATGAGGTGCGAGAAGAAATTGCGCTTGGTTCGAAACAAGTTTGGAGGATGCGCACGTACTGATTCGAGCTTCGAGCGCTCAGGAGAAAAAAAAGAGTATGAGCGGTACAAACATAACCGACAGAGAAAGAAGAAAAACGTGCCACTATTCATTCCAGGCCTGCAACACACAGAAGCGGCTCACGCACCACACGGCGCAAGGACAGCGTGCCAGGAGTGTTGGGAAAGCGTTTGCGGACGTGACCTGCATACCGCGACGCACTTCTGAGGTTTGAGCTCCGAGCTCGCCTTTGTTTTCCCTCGGACTCTGGCGTGCCGCCGCAAGAGAAACGAAAAGAAGTCGCGGGTCTTGTTCTTCCGCATACTCGAGCTTCTGACCCTGCGTTGAATTTAGCGCAGAAGCGGGCTCTTGGTAATATTTTTTTTTCTGGGAACTGAACAGATAACGAAGCCTGCCTGCATGCAGTCTCGATTAGGGCTTCCCTTCAAAGTTTCGCCGGTCAAAAGACTGTTCAATTAGCTGGCTCAGTTCAGTTTTAATGTGACCAGCATTGGCAAAACAAATGAAATGTGGGCTTATCTAGGCCTGCTTTTGCTTTTTCATATTGCAGTTTGAATTGATAAACTAAATGTATGACTTTTTTTTGCTGCAAGGCGAAAGGCGTGAAAATAACTTATCTGTAAGCTCGGTATTCATTAAATATATGCAACGATTTGTACGGGTAATGCGCGCACTTAGCTGAAAGCTTCGAAACCTATGAATCTATTTGAATTGGATGCGCAACACGATATGCAAGCGCATGTATGGCACAATGGCTGTGCTTGCACATAGTCATAAGGAAGGGAGGTGTCAGTCAGTCTTGTTTTAAAGACACGGCAGACTCATAACTCTTCACAGACGCCGTTAAGGAGTATACGTGCACAAAGACAAAAAATAGCATGCTATTTAAGCATGTATCTCATTTCAGTAAGTTGCTTGAAAGCCAAAAAGATACGTGCTTGTGAGATCGCTCGCGTGAAAAAAAAAAAAAAAGGGGCGGGGGGGTTCGTTTTATGTTGGGGTGTTTGTGTGTGTGTTTTGCGCTATGACGCAACTTACGGAGATGAATTACCTACTAACTCAATTACATGTTCCGGTGTCTTATATCTTTCTAAACATTCACAGTGCATGCTTAGTTGTTCTGCCTTGTTCTTGATTTTATTGTGTGTGTGCGTGTGTGCGCGTGCGTGTGTGTGTGTAGATTGGGCATTAAAATTTCACGGGACTTAGGATTCCACGACAAATGTGACATTCTGCTGTGTTAAAAGGACACTAAAGAGAAACAGTAAATCAATTTGAACTGATGAAGTATATTTCAAAACTATATTTTGTTATTCGGTGTCAATAAGTTGATCAGTAGAAGAGAAACTGAAAGTCGAGGTTCAATTTTTTCAATCTAAAATTAAACCCCTACCCCCCCACTCCCGCGGTGCATCAGTGTGACGTCTTGGATTTCAAAGTACAATTGAGTATTTGGGCCGTTGTGGCTGTGTTGAAGTTCCTGAAAAGTGTGAAGTTCCTTCTTTTGGACGTCTTTATTGCAATGCAGTGAATCCTTACCAACAAAACACTAACTGGGTCTTAACAGAGGCCATCCATATCTATGACGTCACAGCGAGGTGTTGCGGGCACTTCACGTTGGCGTCGCCACCGGCCTTTCATTTTTCATCTTTTCTGTTTAACACATCGTCTTCTCACGCTAAGAGTGGCTGTTTCGGTATTGTGGAAGGGTGAAATACTACTACAGCTAAAATCATATTTCCTTTGGACAATGTTGCTTCGAGACCAAAGGATCACTGGGTATGTCAGAAAGACTACTACATCATCCAACTTTGAATGCGAGGCTATGTGCCCATGCAGGAATTGAGAAGTTCCATAAGTACCCTGTCTCGTAAACGTTTGTGGCCAACTGCACTTTATTCTTTACCCTCTTTTTCCCATGCACACTCCGTGTGAGTCAAACAAGGTCACCTGGAATCCCAACTACGCTTTATATTCCGAAGCAGTGAAACGCTGCAGGACACGCCAAACAAGGTTTTGCTTTCAGCAGTATCATACGTCTACCTTTGTTCGAGTATAAAATGTGATTCTGAATGCAGAATACAGTTGAGTTTGACTGCTAAAAACTCTGAAAACGGTCAGTGAGCACTCTGGCAAAACAAATGCAGCCATAGTTAGCTCGACAAAAACAAAAATAAATGTGTGGCAGTTTAGGGAGATTTGAAACCAAGATAAATGAAGCAGTGTCAATAAGTGAGACACATCAATAAAAGGAAAAAAAGAGACTAAAATGCGATATAAGAAGACGGAAAGTTGGCAAAACCTGGAGGTGACTTGAAACGATCTTCCGGGTTTCCTTCACAGACATTCAGGCCGCTTGCTCTTATCAAGGGATGCATGCTTCCAAGAGCACGATCTAAAGAATTCGGAAGAGCTTTCTCTCCCAAAGTGAATTTAAAGGACCATCTGTGACTTTGAGTTCGCGCGTTCGAGAAAGAGCAGGATAAAATGCTTAAAGGCTAAAGTTTTGTTCATTGATCGCACCAGAAGTCCTGGAAACGTACGAACACAAATTGAACCATTTTACCAATATATTCTTTGATAAGAGAAAATAGAACTCACTGGTTCCTTAATGCAGTGTGTGAGATAAAAAAATATCTGGGGAACAAAGCCAAACCAGGTTTACAAGAAAAAAATATAAAGAAAGAAATAGAGGGAGATAGATTGCGTCAAGTATTTGAAACGGAATCGCTCCTCAGCAAAGGTTTCTCCTGCATCAATTTCTTTTTAAAGTGCGTTGGTGGCTTAAAATATTTAGCCCCATCTGATATATCCTCAGAACTTGAGCCCCCCTCCCCTCCTGAAAAAAAAAACTGTTTCAGACAGAGAGATAGAGGAGGAGAAAAAAATTGTACGTTTGCTCGTCCTGTCTGGGCTTGCGTCTTCGATGACATTTGCCGCACACACGAGAAGCAGGTAGCCAGTTTGAACTTCGGCGTGAAAGTGAAGTTGAATACAACACACTTTCGTGAACTTTATTCTTTTTTCCAAAAGTGCTCACAGAGTTTGGAAATTATTACTGTTTGGGCCCCGTCAAGCTACTGTCGCAGCTTTTAGCCCAAAATGACCATCCAGTTTCTGTTTCTTTTACTGGAAAATAAAGATTAATTTGAATTTGACTTGAACCTCCAGCTTCCGTCCTTGCGCGATGTATTTTGAGCACGCACACAAAGGAGTGCTTGATCAGCGAGAAGTACTCATACTAACAGACGTGTTTCTCGCTTTAAAATTTCTGTCACGCTCTTTTTATGTGTGAATCAGAATATGAGCGTCCTGCTTTTTATTAGCAATGTAAGGCTACCTTAACACTATAAAATTCGGGTGTACGCTTATAACAGCATTTTTATGGCACATCGGCTAAGGGGCCTGTATTAACGCGAATTCATATAGGACGCTTGTTAATTTAGTTAGTTCATTATTATTTTTTAATTTTAGTTGTTGATAAGCTTACTGTTTTTCTTCCCCGTAAACTTCGTACGCTGCTGTGTCTGTGGAATGTAGGTGCGTTGTATATTTTCCCACACACAAACTATAAACGACGTTGACAGTTGGGAAAATAAATACAAAAAGACGGTAACGACACAGCAAAAACATATAACCTAGCGAAAATACGGCCATCGTCTGCGGCACCGACTGCCCACAGATCGCCGGCTTCAGTTTTCCTTTTAAACTCAGCGATGATGACGTTGGTGTGGGGGAACAAAAATTCTACACAAAGTCTCAGAATTGTCTGCTATAAGACAATTGTCTCAGAATTGTCTGCTATCCATAAGCATTCTTTGGCGCGGCGGCTACTTCGCTTTTGTTATTTAACTAGCTACTTAGTTAGCCGCAGACTGCTAGCTATTCATTGCTAGCAATCATCTGCTATTACACAAGTTTTCATAAGGATGTTTTAACTTGAACAATTACGTATTTATTTATCAAATATAAGGCATCACGGGAAGGACAGATATTGATGGGGTACTCGCCAAAGAATGCTTACGCATTAACAAAAGAGCATCCGGAGCTCAGTCAGTGAAAGCAGGTGCGGAGCGTCGCCTTTAACAACACCGTTCGCCCTGCCAGTCCACAGCGCGTTATGGCGGGTGTGCCAATCGAGGCGCAGTAGGCGCGAATCTACAGCTTGTACCGGTCTTTCTCGCCACGGTGCCCCCGCTCCTTCAGCGGAAATACGGCCGTCCACATTTATGTACCTCGTTTCGAAGAGGGATGCAGCGCGATAAAATACACAGCCTGTCAGAAGCCTGTCAGCGCGCTCAAACTGCTTCCGATTGCGCGGTTCCCTTACATCAATAAATATATAACCAACGGTAGTCAAGGATTCATCTACGGTTATCAGTTGTTCCGTACGAAGAGCTCTGCGGATCTGGAGCGCGATTGCTTCCCACCACAGCTCAAGCTTATGCAGCATTGCATGGTTCTAGCGGAAAAGCATAAAGGAAGTATTCGAAAATGGGCGAATCTAAAGACGATCGATGTGGTGCCCAAGGCAAGACCGCTAAGAGCATTTTCAGTAACGTGTTCCAACAAGCGGAGGCGGCCCGTGCCTCTCGGCATTGTATCGAGCACATATGTATAGGAGATTGTGTCTTCCGCTGTTTAGCGCTGAAGATAGCACGCGGACCTTGAATGTGGTGCACGAGTACTTTCGTTTACACATCCATTGTAGAGTGTGTCTGCATTTTAGTTTTTTTTTTAGCTGCACCAAATTTTTAAAAACTACATGTGGCCTTGGCACAATTCTAACTCTTGATCATTACTGGAGGAGGTGACCGTATTTCTAGGAAAAGTCAAAATGCTTAATTGAACAATGGTATAATTAGGCAAATTTACATGATAATTATTTATTTTAGGGCACATATTTCACTCTACGATTTTTTAGCTATTGTGTATGCAAGGCATAATGACATCGAACGAATTCTGAGGATGGCACTGGTTTCGAGATATGCGCCATCAAACTTACGGTAAAAATGCAATGTTGTTCCACTTACTTTTTTTAATGAAAACAATGTTCTGTGTATTAAAGCACAAAAGTAAATGGAATGCCAATGTATTTCGTCGGGAAACTTGAAAATCAGGATGTCGAAACAGGCGTAGTCCTGAGAACTCGTTCTAAGTCTATATGCCTTGCATACACCCTAGCTACAATTCGTAGACTGATATATGTGCCGTAAAGAACATTTAAAAAGATAATTGGTATAATTTTGCAAATTATTCATTTAAGCATGTTGGTTTCTGACAGAAGTAATGGCCGCCTTAACGATTAACTAAGATCAAGGGTTAGCGTTGTGCTATCTGCCTCAGGCCACTTTGCTGAATTTCGTGCAGCCAGAAAAAAAAGAAACACTGTATATGGACGCGCAACTTTCACAGATGAAACGTGCTCCACGACCGTTGCTTCTTTATTTAATTTGGTTTTGTGTTTGTGATACCAGGAATAACGCGGTGCGCACACGCACACACGTTCGCTAATTTTGGATTGCGCCATTTGCACTTCTCTTAAACAAAGGAAGGTAATTGGAGAAACAAAACAGTATTTGTTTTAATATTCCTACATAAAAGACAAACACGCGTTCTTCTGTCTTGTTTTACGAAAAGCACTCAATTTACGCCGAAGAAAACTTAGAAAGGCAGGACATTCACGTGGGCACGAACTGAAGCCGATACGATAAGCCAGAAAGCTATATTCCAATGTTTTACACGCTTTCATTTTAGTTTAAAAATTCTTTTCCGTGCCTTTACTGCCAAAGTGTCGTCCCTGCTGCCCGTGCCTCGTTTTCCTATCGGCCTGAGGTGATGATGATGGGGGTATAGGGGGGGGGGGGGGGGGATGGGATGCAACTGGAAGCATGGCTGCGAAGCATGACCCGCCGAGAACAATACCGCAATCTGTACCCGCTGTCGCCGCGAGATCTCTTCCTTCCTCCACATTTTGCGGCTCCCAACTGGCTCGCACCAGGAAAGAAAGCGCACACATCGAAAGAACATGAAATACTGCAAACAGTATCAGAATCCAGGAGGCAATGTAGGCGAAGGTGGTGGCATGAAAGTTAAAAGACAAGGAAAGGAGGGCGGAGCGATGTGTGTGCTGTGGGCGTTGGTGATTTACTCGGAATACGCGATGAGCGAAGCGACGCGACATGCTTTGGGAGAAGGGAATCACTCAGCTATAGCTCAGTAACAACAAAGATGTTTATGAGAACGAGAAAGAAGCGAAATAGTCGAAACAAACTCAACTAAAGCTCAAGGTTCACTGTATTCTGTGCTCAGCGAAGCTTATGAGCACGTGGTTATAAGTGCACGAAAAGAAGAAAAGAAAAAGTTTGTAGGAACTATCGGGTTATCAACAGATTGGCGACTGTGTAACACTTACAATGGCTGAATAATGGAGGCGAGAAAATAAAAAGAAACCTACCAGAGCGACAGTGTCGAGACGTGACTTGTATGGGAGCGATGCAAATTACTTTCCAGTTCACGAGAGGCAGAGAAAAACGCGAGTAAAAGATTTACAAATGTACGTAAAAGGACCACTTCACGACGTAGAAGATAAATTGAGAGCATAGATATATATCGCTGCCGGCAAATTCAAAGAGCAAAATTTCGGTGGAACACATGGTGCATATCAGTGCCGCTTTCTACGTGATTCTCCGTTCAGCGCGGTGATATAGGGAAGAAAACCCTGGCCGCAATGATGCAAGAGAATAAATAAATGACACGAAAAGACAGTAACGATGGTTTAATAGAGAACTCTGCTTTGCACGAATGGCGCAGCTTGTCCAGAGGTTGGCCGTGCAGCCCAGTGGCACAAATGACGTGAAAGTTTTACCCTTGTTTGTTTGAAAGTACCCGGTGGAAATTAAGTACACAAACTGAAAAGCGACAAACGTCGGCACAGAGAAAGCGTGCAAAGCGCCAGAAAGAACACATGCAGCATGATGCCTAACTCGAAAACTCACAACAAGCCCCGTTGGCTCAGTGGCAATGGTGTGCACATGTTGCTGCTTATCATTGAGGTCGTGTGTTTGATTCCTCGCCATTCAGGTTGTGTTCTCATTGAGGCAGAGTGCTAAAACACTCGGGTACTGTACGTTGGGTGCATCACGTAAGGTAGTACCGGGTGGCCAAACTTCATCCGGAGCCTTTCAAGGCAACGTCCCGCTGTCACTGCACAGTTTAGGGACGTTAAACTTGGTGATATACGAGGTGTTCTGCTGTTCTTGTTTCTTTTTAAAATCGTTATCCAAATTTTTAAAAGTAGCTGATGCCATATAGCAAAATTCTACTTTTCGAGCTAGAGTACTCTCAGCGGCGGACAATACTTGTACAACAATTAAAAAATATATTATTTCGCTTAGAACGAAGTTGATCGAATTCACTTTTAAATCAATTATACTTTACAGCAGATACTGAAGCATACGAATTGTACCGGATGGCTTCGAATGTCATATCCACTTGGAATGAATTTTAAGAATGAAACCTGTTTTGAGAAATGCGTTCTCCATATTTGCAATGAAATGCGTTGGTGTTCCAGTAATATTTGTAGCTTCCATGCAAACAGAGGCGTTTTTATGTAGAGTTAGTATGACAACACTGCAAATTATTGAGAATTTGAGAGCGCTTATTTCAAAACTGGTGTGAGTTTAAAAATTCGTCCCAACTGATTGGGCTTTGGTAAATGACTGGCTTCAGTTTGCGCATTGCAAACACGTGCGTTAAAGCAATAAGTTGAAATCTTGAATAGTAAAATTTTGTGCAATGTTTTTTTATTATTATTCGTTTCCAGTTCCACTAATCTCAACCACTTCCAAAAATATAGCTCAGTAAGCAGAATTGCGGTATATACCACATGCGATTTTAAGTTAACGAAGACGCGCTTTCCAAGCTGCCAACGACACGATCGTTTCAAGAGGTATATAGGGCGGGAGCTTGAAATGTCTATATTTAGGACGCTTCAGCAACATTTTTTTTTTGAAGTAACGTTATAAACGTATAACAACTACGCAAAACTGTGAACGTCATATTAGAGCCCGATTCACAACTTCCTGAAGGCTAAACAGGTAAAGCCAGAAACTGACACGTTAGATTACGAAGCATGTTTCTGCAGCTTCTACACAAAAAAATTCCGCCATCCACGACATAATTGTAGGTTACCTTTATTGTTGATAAATACGATATGTTTTTTTTTATTTACTACTATTCCTGGCGGACGGCGACGGCATGTATTCAAAACGTTTGTTCTTCGGTTTGTATCGTAACACATTGGAGAACTGTTACTGTTTGTATGTTGAAAATTAGACGATAAGTACAAGTTCAACAGGTGCAGTCTGTTCCACAGGCTTCATTTTTCCAATAGAGATATAAACAAAACATCGGATAAATAAGACAAACTTGTTATTTTATGCTAGCGCAAGTGCTAACTAAAGTATCTTGCAGAGCTCGATCTCAGAAAATACCTATTACGTCTGTTTACAGAATTATAGAGCCACGTATTTGCTATTCCGAAATATTTCCAAAAAATTTAAAGAACGTCTTCTTTGTTTCTTTTTTTGATGGAACCAACAAGTGTTAGGTTTTCAACAAGACGAACTACGCAAAAAAATGCTTTTGCGTTAAGGTGTAACAGATATTCAGAAAAAACCCCTAAGCCAAAGAAGACATATATATATATATATATATATATATATACAGTCATTAATGAGACATATATAGTCATTAGACCTGGGAGCATTAATAATACCAGAAATAAGCCATAGCTGCATGGTAAAATATAGTAAAATTAAATGGTAAATAATGGTTAATTGGTAAGAAATGAAAACAAAGATATTTCAGTTAAGTGCAGAGATTGGGGTTAAACTGAAGTCAGTTTAGTGGGAACAAAAAACCCAGGGTGACAGAAGAACTGAAAGAAAAGAAAAGTTTTTATCTGGATTTTTAGCTTCTGATATTATCATAAATGTAAACAAACACACACACACACACATACACATAATAAAACACTCGGCATGCTTAGTAAGCTGTTTGGGGTTTTACGTGCAACCCACGTTGCAGAATTAACGCGTCGGTCAAGCAAACTCCACATACCTTAAGCTTTTCACCCAGAACACAGCAAGGCAGAACCCGGAAGAAGGTGCGTTTGGCGTAAATGTCCTAATTAGGCCAACGCGAAACCGCTCAGAAACCCAAGGTTATCCGCCCGTGGGATCATCCGGATGATCGGATTATGGGTGAAACACAGCATACGGCGACCGCCCCAATTCGCGTGTCATGTGCTCTCGAGTATTAGCGTCTCAGAACCAGTACACCACTCTCCTGACGGAAATTGTTCACACGAAGGCGACTGGTTTGCTCACCCTGAATGCGCACTGTGCGGCAGTGAGCTGCGTCTCCACGTGTCTCCGAGCATCAGTCACATGACTTGTCTCGAAGTTTGGCCCGACAATGTAATCAAGAAGAGCACTGACGAATGTCTTCACTTTATACTCCGCTCTAACCTGTTGCGAGAGCCATACGGGTATTGAACCGAAGGAAAGCGTCGTTAAATCGAAAAATACGGCTCGATATAGCAAAGACATATTCGCGAGTCACGCTTGTGAAGACGAGCCGTAAAATTCTGTGAATAAATTATGTACATGCGTCGAAGATCTCAGTGACGTTCAGCGCATCACATCTGCTATTCCTAGCGTGACAAAATGTCGCACACGTATACAGGCAACGGTCAAAACGAACACGCGAGCATACGCGCAGGTTTATACGCTCGCAAAATGTTTGTCTCAAGTTTAATAGATTTTCTAAGGAAAAGCATATTGAAGGCAACAAAACCTCAACAGGAATTTTATCGAAGTCAACAAGAATCATTCTCAGGGTACTTTGGGGACTGAATTCACTCTTTGTTATAGCTATCCCTGTTTGCAATTTGCCGGACGCCTTCCTTATTGATGCATCTAGCATCACTATTTGCTACCACCTCCTAAGGTCTTTTCTTTTATGTTTGTAAACACGTGCACTGATTTCGAGTGCATGTTCAGTTGTTGAAGTATACGTTCCCTGGCAGGGTTAATTTCAACAGCAACTTTGCAGACATGCAATGTAACCTTATGTTTAAAGATTTGCAAGGTACAAATACCACGCGTGTACATAAATATTTCCTTGCTTGAAAAATGAGCCGCACAATTTATTTCGAAAATGTCTAACCAAGAAATCGAAGAACTGGAATTGATACAAGGAAGAACATTTTCTTTTATAGCTGCACGTCGCACATGCAGCGACACATTATATGGCTAAATATTTTCTTCCCACAAATTTTGAATATGGAATTAGTGAAGTTTACATGACTTCGAAGATAATGCGACGTATATTTAATAATGCGATACATACAGCCCAAGATAGTATCGAAGATATTTACTGGCTCTGATTAAAAAAAAGTCTCCCAATGTACATCATTGCAGCCCGGTATACGCGTATAGTATTTCCCAAAACATCTTGATATATGAGGTGGATGCTTACATACAGACCCTACCGCGACAAGAATCACCCATGCTATATAGGTATTGGAACGGCCTGTTATGCAAGCACGAGTTCGCTCGTTTGGCACTTCGTGATGCAAGCTATCTAAAACTTTACCTTCAAGGAAATCCGCGATTATATATCCATCCTTATAGGAACTCTGCCTGAGTGCGCCAAATGGCCAATATACATATAATAACTAAATGTCGAACCGCAGTGCTGAGCGCGGTCACATTGAGCACGACACACATTGTACAGTACAAGAGTTGGTTATCCTTTAATTATGAGACCATCTAAAACATCTGAAATACGCCCCATGTACCTCATAAGACTTGCTATAGTTGACGAGCCAGGTCACAATGTTAATCGAGAGCTTTTGCCTGCCCAGTATTCTACCAAAAAAAAAAAAACAATATGAATTTGAGGCCTCCACGACATTCAGATCAACTATCTCCCGTGCGCAGTATATAAATTACGACAGCGAACATTGACAGCACACATATTCTCAACAGTGGTGAATTTTTTAGCTCATTTCTGCCGGAATAAAGGTTAAGGCACGTTATCTATGACACGCGAATTGCTTGACTCAACGTCATCGTAGCGACCCAGCTCGACGCTATTATGAGTAACTCGTATTCTGTAACCCAAATACGTTCGGTTATTTATACTTTCAATTACGAGTACTGAATTATCTCCATCTCAAATTTCGAGTACCAGCCTCAAAATGAAGCGATATGTGCCGTTTATCGTTTTCAGTGGTTCGACCAAAGCAGATTGGTTTACTTTGGAAATAATTTTCAGTTCATTATGAACACTGCTACATAGAGTATACAAACTGTTAATAAAATTGGCTATGGTTTAGCTCTGGTAAAACCTAGTCGAGTAGCGATAGCTACACACCCCCGGCTGTGCTTAGGCTTCGCTTGTAGTTCGACTCCATACATAATGTGGCCTCAACTATGGCTGCGGCGACGCAAGCTCTCCCCTTCTATACTCCCGGTTATCACAGCTGCGGAGCTCGGGGAGTGACGTCATACAGAGGGCGCAGCGAACGCCCAACGGCAGGAGGGGCGACCGCGACGTGGCGAGTTGCCGGAGAATAGAGGCCCGTGGTGTGACGTCACACAGAGGGCGCGGCGAGTGCGCCAACTGTGGTGATTGCCAGACAACGGCGGACGCGCGCCTGTAGGAGCGGTGGCCGCGCGGCGACCGCGACGAATCGAGTCGCCGGAGAATCGAGGCTAGTGGTGTCACGTCACTCAGAGGGCGCGGCGAGCGCCCACCGGCAGGAGCGGTGGCCGCGCGGCGACCGCGACGAGCCGAGTTGCTGGAGAATGGAGGGCCGTGGTGTGACGTCACAGTGCGACCACGGCTCAAAGTGCGCCGACGGCGAAGAGGCGAAAACCTGGCGTAATGTAGCTATCGCTACAATATCAGTCCGCGAAATCAGTTCCGCCGAAATTGGCAACTGGGGGAGCTGGTGCGTCAACAGAGGGAAAGCAGGAAGATGCGTGGAATTTGAGGTACTGAAATGCCCGTCTGCAGCTATCGCACCGCAGTGTCCACCAAACAGCCCTCACATCTATCGTGACACCAATTAGTCTATCTAGGCCTTATATATTCGAAAGAAACGAATATTCGACAAAACTCGAATACTACGTTCTCAAATCTAATAGCAGTGACTACTTGATGTCTATTTAAAATTGTTAGCATTCCCACACCCTTATTGATCGGGAACTGATGGAATACACAGTTCGGTCAATAATCGCAATAAGCTGTCAATATTCGATGAAATCACTCTCTTACTGTGTTTATTTGGCAACGCTGTGTTGTACAAGAGATCATATGAACGTCATCGGTGCACCTTGTGTACTCCGGAAAAGAGAGAAGGAACGGCCAGCTATTCGCGACCGCCACTGCTTAAAACGTTTGCAGCTTGAAATGTGCAGGTTTCTTACATGGCTAACATATTTACCCTCAAGGCTGTGAGAAAATCAGTTGTACATGGCGGCGAGGACAAACTACACCTGCGATGACATAAGCTGTATTTATATATCTAGAAACTATTTAGTAACTCTGACCACTTGGCGCTTTCCCAAAATATCTGGCGCGGCCGGTTGACAGCTATAGCTACTAAAATTTATTTCATGCAGTTTTCGTGTCCTCTCTTTCGCAGCCCTCATCTGGTTTACTCGCCACAAAAAGCCACCAAGAAGGAAGACGTCATCTGTCCCTATCATTAATATGATCCTGACCTTTCAGGGGGTATTTCAGTGTGTTAGCCATGGGGAAACAAACAAAAGCTTAGTTAAGAAATGCTAGAGATCACCGGAGGTCGGCCTGAGGTTGACTTCTCTAGCCCGCTGTTTCACGCAGGGAAACGGATAGGTAGTAGGTTAACAGTGGAGACAATGTGGATAGAAAGGCCCGAATAAACTGTCCTTCAAATTTACTGTAACATCCGCTAGTTAAGCCACGTGCTGTTCAGTAATGCAAAGAATGCAAAGATTGCTCCGGAACTGAATTTGTGGTCTGGTCGAGGTCCCTGCAGCAGCTCTTCAGCAGTGATTTTTAGAATTCAGCAAGCTGATTTCAGGTAAAGAATCAGCCAGCGTCAAATGTTCACGCGCCTGCTGACACAACAGACGTGATGAACTGCTTCTGGTGCGTTACAACACTGACAGTTGGGAGAGTTGGTACGTTGAAGCGAATGAATATAACGTTTGGTAAGTGCCACATGTAATCGTATACAGCCAGTGAGCAATGCACGCCTAACTTCGCTGGATGCTATGCGGCACTTGAAAAGGTGTAGTAGGTGCGTGTCTGTTGAGCCGGCTATGGCGATTTCACCACTGTAATTCAATCTTTTATTTTTCTTTTTTTTTGCAGTTTCGGTAGTTGCATTGAAAAGAGTAGGTTTCAGGTCAACACAATGGTAAGATAACAAGTCTGCCATCGTTTCAGCTGTTTGTCGGAGCTATTGGACAAAGGGAGCCTTCGGCTCCCCCTGGCCAGTTTCCCAGAACCAATAAAAGTTTTTGTCACTGTCACTGTCATTGGACAAACCATGTACCACAAGGGGCAAACAAATTGGCGCCTCTGTAACTCACCTGCTCGCACCCTGACAGCGCGGCTGGCCATCTTTCCGAGCGCGTTGCTGAGGACGCAGCGGTACGACGTGGAGTGGACGTGAGCGCGGAACTCGGAGGCGCCGAAAGCAGGGAAGAGGAGCGTCGATCCATCGGCGCTGGTGTGGCGCAGGCCTGGCACTTCGGACAACGCGGCCGGAGTGGACAGCATGACGCCAACACTGCCCGTCCACGACGCCGAGGATAAGGAGCCGTTCAGGTCGTCGGCGTGGATCCACCAGAGCGAGGGCGACGGTGAGCCGTGACCCCGGCAACGCAAGGATCCGCCCAAGGTGTTGAGAAAGTGGTACCGCTCAGGGGGTTCCTCCTCGAAGCCCAGAGATGGGGAAACTAATCCTGCAGGAAGAAAAAAAAAAGAAGCAAATAGATCAGCGTGTAAATCAGCAAATGTAAGAATGGTATAGAAGTACGAAACATTATAGGTTGGCTTGCAAACGATCAATTGACTTAGTATCGTGTATTGAGATAGTTGGTCACACTTTGCCACACTTACCAGCATGACAATAAATGCTATACGTACGGGTTGTTTCCTGATATTTCTTCCTTCCCTGTATTCTAGCGCTGTCAAAGGTTTTATTAGAGGGTTTGTATGAGGCAAGTTTTCAGATATTAATTCCCGAACTTTGCGGAGAAAGGGATTGGCGTTACATTTACTTTCTCAACAAAACGTCGTTTTATGCATTGAAGCACAAAAGTAATTGGAGCATTAGTGCGTTTCTCCGCAAAGATCGGGAATTAATATCCCTAAACTGGTGTATTTCCGAGAATTAGTTCCATGTGGATTCGCCTTGCAAACTCCATGGCTACAATTTGTGGAGCAGGAGGAGGAGAGAAAGAGAGAAGGCAGGGATGTTAACCAGAAATGCGTCTGGTTGGCTACCCTACTCTGGGGGACGGGAAAGAGGGAATAGAAAGATCAGATAGAGAGAGGAGGGGGGGAGGAGGAAAAACACGGTGAGCTCACGCACGCACGTGGAGGGCCTGAGCAATTCAAAGGCGTTCACATACGCCAGTCGCCTTCAATGAAGACAACAGTGCCTTCACAGCTTTGTGGGCCGACGAGCGATGGGGACGGTATTCAAGGAGCACCTGCACGGACGACGGCCGATCGTCCAGTCGGCGCAATGTCGAGACAATACGTGCACATGTCAGGCACATTGCCCGGCTAGAATTTGTAATTTGCAATATGAGCCACAAGGTAATTAGGTAAAAATTATTTGTGAATGTTTGTTAATTAGTTGATTATGCATTGAATTTTTTGTGCAAGTAATGTCTGCCTCTTCGAGTGGACCAGCTCATGAACTAGAATTGCGCCATCTGCCACAGGCAACCTTTAAAAATTTTTAAAAGTGTTCGCTGAAACACCCTGTATATTGCTGCAACCCGCGCAGCTAGGCGCATCTGTGGGCCGACACGCGCTCGGATTGTCGTGTGGATAACCATTTTTGCACCCATTAACCACCTCTTTGTTCACTAATGTTTGGCCAGCCCCTTGCTTAACTTATGGTTACCATTGTCTGTCTTACCTTAGTGCTCAGTGACAAGAAAACTCTGGCCTCTTGTACCATGCTGAGATAAATGAAGACGCTATATTGCAAGACCACAAAAATAAACATGAAGAACCAGAAGTAACGTAATAAGCTTTTCTTCGGCTTGTAATTTTTCATTGTGGTTACGCCAAATTAAAACAAAACGTTTGCCTCTTCGAACTAAATATTTTACACTAAGTGCATTTGAATGCACTGCTGTAAATAGCAATTCTTTTTGGCGATACGGTGTGCACCTGTATGTGTTCAACGGGATAATTTCCAGAATTCGCAATGGAACGTATCATAATCGTAGTGGCCCGAAAGTGCAGAACGTTTTTCGACTGTTTTCCGATAACAATTTTTTCCGAGAATTTGGTGAACCTAAGCTCCAGGATCTTATGCAAGAGAAGGTGTCAATTGGGTTTCATAAAGCTGCACATACGCTGTGCAACCCTCCCTCCAAATCCCTGCAGCACTCTACGCTTCGCATAATCCCGGCCAACTTCCGCTCCTGTCTCACCCTCCCTTGCTGAAACACCTTAGTGATCGCACTAGTTAGTCATTGATCTATGCTGTCTCGTGACAGAAACGAAGAGAATGTAAAACACATAAAGGCAAGTGGTAATAAAGGAAATCACGCGTAAGACTCATCAAAACAAGCTGCGAAGGAGTTGGAAGAAAACAAATGAAATATTGCTGTGAAACCAAAAATGTATGAACAACATTTTTGGAAACATTATAGAAAAAACAGTAAGAAGAACTTACATTGACACTCTTTTACCTACACAAAGATAATTTTGATATAGTGAGAAAGAAAAATGGGAGAAGCCACAGAGCAGATGCCATAGGTAAGAAAGTATTGTAGACCATTGCAGCCGGTTGCTTAAATTGCGCCACCATGGTAATCTCAGACACTTGGCAGCACGTAATACGTTCTTTGTATGTGCGTTGGTAACCGTACCACTACATAGCGTGGAAAGGGGTGACAAGGAGAAAAAAAATTAATCAGATCGCACGCACTGCGGGAATTGATATTATGCGAAGCATTTTGCTGATAGCTGGCTACTCAGCGTTGTTTGTGATTACGCAAAGTGTAACCGAGTGGACCAACGTGTTTGTATAAGACGACTAGCTCCGCATCCGATGCGAGTATCCGACAGAAAGATGCGCTCGTTTCGCAAGCGGCCCACCGGCCACCGAACCGTCATAGTCTTGATAAGCCACAATAATAGGAAAGCTTCCCTGTTTGCACAGAGAGAAGCGGACTGCGATTTATGTGCTTCGTAGGGGAGTACGTTCGGACCCTTTCATCCCGAACCCATATCCTGAGAACCTACGCGCCTCTTTCCCGTCACTGACCGCGGCAGCGGAGCGGTAGATGAAGACCAATCGGACAAGAGCCGAGAGGGTGATGGGGAGGGTAGCTGCAGTGCGTGGATCCGGGACCCCAGGCGAAGCGACCGCTACATGTACTCTTGGGCGCTGGAGCTGTTAGGGTAACACGCCGAGTCAATACGCTCCGGGCAATCGGCGGACCTCGACAACTATACGAGGAGTCTAGCGGTGGCATTGCGCAAGGTCTGCAAGTACCACGTGGTCCTCATTCACCGCCGCTGGCTCGGTTGCGTCGAGTGTCGTTATTTTGTGGGCTTTCTTTTTGGGGAAGGCGAGAGCTGTCTACATGATTCTGCTTTCCTCTGGAGTGGTCTGCTTCACAGGTGATGCGCATAGACATTAAAACATTCGCAGGATTACACTCAAAATAAAACGAGAACTCACCTTAGGTTGAAAGAAACTTATAATAAACATTGTGTTGCCTCCAGGGGTCCCTTAATAGTTTGCGATGAACAGCAGCGCGGGATGGTCCGATTACTCCTCATTTTAAACAGGACAGCCCCAGATCGGTAATAATGATTCTGTCTTTCAAAAGTCGGCGACTGCTCGTTCTATTTTGATTGTGCACCACGCTCGCCTACTAGCTCTGACTAGCTTTTTGTCAAATATTGCAATTATATGCCTAGGATTCGGGGTCGTTGGTGAAGAAATCAATTTCAAACGCTCGTTCGTTAGAATAAAGCGCGCTTTTAGAAACTCGAAAGTACTATGCCTTGAATGTAGGCCTCATGACGCCACGTGTCAGCACGTTATTCTCGTGATCTGGCAGTAGGCTTCTAGTAAGATACGGCTTAGATGAACTGGTATTGAAGTTCTTGGTTAGTTCTTTTTTCTTTCTTTTTTAACTTACAATCAATTAGTTTCAAAAGTGGCTCCTCGACTGTTCTCCTTCTTTTCTTTTTTTTCTGCCTACGGTTTCTTTTAAACACAATGCACTGCCCAGCTTACTTGAACCACTATTGCGACGCTTAGAAAGATGATACTCCTGCTTGTAGAACACAGCGGAGTCGCTAAGATATTGAATTATTTTAATTATAATGATTATTTACTATTTCTTTATTATTGAAAAAAAATATTATTTTTATTAAAAATTATACTTTTGTAGGAACTTTTCAACTACAAGAGAAATTCTCATCGCAGCAATCTTGTTTAGCGGGAATATTAACTATCAGAAAGCAAACATCAGTAAACAAGGAAGTGGCAAAAAACAAATACGTTAGAATCTTCAACAGTCATCGATGACTTCTTTTATGATTGAACTAAACTATACATGTGTGCAGGCAGTTCGAACCATCGCTTTCTTTGTCACTGCTCACAAAATTACGTCCATGCGTTCGATAAAATAATCAATTTACATGCACCGCAGCCATAATGATATTCACGTACACGTCTCTTTCAACAACTCTTCACGAGCACAGAGCATTAATATGCGTCGTTTAAAATGTACCGCAAATGGAGAAACTCGCATTTTTATTTATTTTTTCTCTACTCGCATTGCAAAACTTATCTAGTAGTGCGTCTGGATGTATACTGCAGCCAATCAGTTATGTTTCGCACAGCAAACAAACTGAATTAAGTTATGAAGGAAAGAGGGCTGAGCGATATTTTACTGAACGCTGAATAATTACAGTGTGACACAAGCAAGGGATAAGTGAGAAAGTAAACGACACAGCCGCTGAAATAGCATGCGACAGAAACGTTCCTGCCGACGTAAACAGATCGTGCTACGACCTGTCACGTGTGCAGGCAGCGCCACTCACGTTAGGAAAGTGGTTTAAACCTGCCATTGATGGGAACTCCTACATACTCAATTTGCAAAAGCCAATTCAACGAGTACTTCAGCTGCTTTAAAGTTTATTTGAAATGCTACCGGCCATGCGCTTCGCTGTATTAGTAAAGGTAGGTGCGCCAGTGTGTGGCCCAATACAATACAGCTGTCTACTCAAAGAAAGAAGCTACGTTTGAGATTGCAGTACCTCATTTTTTTAAGTCGGTTGTTATGTGTGTCATGAGGGCCCCTGTCTCTTCGTATAATTTGGAAGTCGGATATATAGAAGAAAAAAAAAGTCCCAGTTTTGCCCGAAAGGCGAAGCATCGATTCTGATGGCAAATTAGTAGACAGCTATACGAAGTAAGGATACTAGTTTCATCGGCCTTATATAGTTGTAAACATTCGCTTACTAACTAAATTAACAAGCACGGTGTCACGTGCGCACTAGCAAACATGAACACATCTAACTCCATGACCGCACGCTTTTGTCAAAACGCTGAAGTGAGAAAGCGCGCCAGCAGCAGCGAGCGAATTTATCTTCGTGCTGCATCTAGCTCTAACGCGAACTAAGCGGCCAGAACACAGCTCACACGAAGCTATCAGCACTCGGCGCACTATGTCCCCATAGCAGATCACTTTCAAAGCAGGGCCCGCGTAGCCGCGCCATATGCAAGCGCCGCCAGAGTAGAACACCTCCCCCCTCTCTCCCACTCCCCCTGGCGCAATTGCGCGCGACGGAAAACGGCGCGCTTCCTACCAGCTTACCCGCTCTCCTCCCTTGCGCGCGCGAGATTGAGCCACCATCGTCGACTCACCCTAGCACGCTTTCACTCGCACATGCAATATACAGCGCTCGGCGACGATTTTATCACCCTTGGATTATTTACGGTACATCACGGCGACGGCGACGACAGAAATGCGCCATGAGTGTCCGTGCAATTGTTATTGCAATAATATGTTTAGGTGCTTTCATCTTGTGATTTGCCAAGTGTGCTTCCTTAATGCATTTTGAGCTTCAATGTAAGGAATGCACATTTATTTGTTAGCTCGAATTCTATGCCGCTGCCTGTATGTTGCCTCCTATCGAATTTCCTATACGTATATTGCGAACAAAGCCATTTCCGCTGTATTGGTTCCGTACGCAATGAAGATTGCCCACCTTGCAGACCTTACTTCCAGTGCATGAACGTCCTCTCGTCACTGTGCTCGCAAACACTGAGAGGATGCAGCGCCTTTTCTTTCCGGAAATATTATTTTTATAATCTCTTATCCGGAGCATCAGGGCTGACTGAGTAGGTTGTTATCGAAATCTTACACCACTATTGTGTAACAGAATGTATGATTTCGGTACGCGTTTTCTGCAGGTCGCTTAGGTACGTGTACAATATACACGAAGGTTGTGCCAACGCGTCTGTGCCAAGAACTATATAGTAATTGTGCGACTGGCTGGAGAAAGTAACTTACACAAATGCTATAACCCTTTATTGAGGACATACCATAAAAAGAAAGGTGCTTATCTTGCTCAGTTTCGGTATTGAGTACTAACTTTCTAGCTAAAGGTCTTCGGCCAACACAAATGACCGGCAGCAAGCGTCATTTGTTGGTTTAGAGCAGAAACACCTGAAGAGAAAGAATAAGTTTTAGTGACTATTTTTAAAGCAAGGTCAGAGGAGATGGACGGCAAGATCTCCGGCGGCAGTAGTGTCACACACGTCATATAGAGCAAATGAAATGTACACCTATTACCCGCCGCGGTGGCTTAGTCAGCTAAGGCGTTGCGCTGCTGAGCACGAGATCGCGGGATCGAATCCTGGCCGCGGCGGCCGGCCGCATTTCGATGGAGGCGAAATGCAAAAATCGCCCGTGTGCTTGCGTTGTAGTGCACGTTAAAGAACCCCAGGTGGTCAAAATTAAACCGGAGCCCTCCAATATGGCGTGCCTCATAACAGAACTGGTTTTGGCACGTAAAACCCCCAAAAGAAGAAGAAGAAATGTACACCTATCATGCACGTATGACAAGAGCTGTCTGTACAAACTCCCAACCAAGCCATAGGTGCTTTGGCGTGAAGCCCCAAATCGATTGCACTACTGTCGACAGTCATTGTGACATAAGCTCTGCCATATTTTTTCTGCCTGGTACTCCCCCTTTATTGCCAGAAAAGGTTTCGCAATATGGATGTTGATATATATATATATATATATATATATATATATATATGTTCGCTGATTATGCTTATTATCAACGTCTTTTACACATTTAGAACAAACATTAACGTTTTGGGGAATTTAGATGTGTGGATAATAAAGGGATAGTGGAATGCGATGACTAGGGAAGGTATGCGAGATTACCTTTTCATTGTCACAATGCTCCCTTACATGCAACCAGGGACTGCTGCAGCGTATAGCACACGAAAATCCACGAACTATAAAAAGCATTTGAGTGAGTCATCAAAGAAAGGAAGGCAAGCATAAAAGCTTGTATGCACTCAATGGATCGCAATAAAAAAGCTTGGTGTAGTTGAGGTCAGGAATTTGAAGGTGTTTTGCTTTACAACAAATCAATAAGTTTTATGCTTCCAAGCATTATTAAAATGTGATAGACAATACAAAATTTAAAGATAATCTGAAAATATTATCCTGGCTGATCGTCTATCTAGCTACTCCAGGTGCTGGGTAAATAAACGCGTAAAAAGCACATGTAGACAGGCACATACACAATCGAGCTATTAACAAAGTTTTTTTACGGCCTGTGGGCCTCAGAACCACCCGCTTAGAAGACATCACTCTAAACGTAGGTGCATCATTTGCCTCTAAGCAATAAACGCACTCGCTGATATATTTCTTGCTGCTTTTAAGCAGTTCCGACAACCACACAAAAAAAAAGGGGGGGGGGGGGGGAGAACGATGTCTTGACGTCCCATTCATCATAGCGTTTTGTGCGCGCCTCGGGACAGCGATTAAAAGCACGTCGCGGCGGCTATTACGCACGTTCACTCACGCACCGTCACTGCTCGATCATTTGCCTGCACGTCCCGCAGGGAACTCCTTTATTACTTGATGAGTTCCAGTTTTACCCTCGTCTGACTAAAACCGTGCAGGCTTGTCGTATACCTCGAGTTGGCGTAAGTTTTCGACGGAGTATATCGACAAGTGTATTAGAGCACCACAAAAGCTACGTTAACCGTTCTGCATGTTGGTAATTCAAGATTGCCTGATACGGTGTGACCTAGTGGACAAGTTCTCAGATGTGCCAATGGGCCTTCGTGTTCGTCCTTTGACATCCTGAAGCTAACTATCGCGTCTGCAACAATTTAATTTAATTGTGGGGTTTTACGTGCCAAAACCAGTGCTGATTATGAGGCACGCCGTAGTGGGGGACTCCGGAAATTTGGACCACCTGGGGTTCTTTAACGTGCACCTAAATCTAAGTACACGGGTGTTTTCGCATTTCGCCCCCATCGAAATGCGGCCGCCGTGGCCGGGATTCGATCCCGCGACCTCGTGCTCAGCAGCCCAACACCATAGCCACTGAGCAACCGCGGCGGGTTTCTGCAACAATGCGCTATCATAGACAGGTTAGAGCAGTTTCTTTTGTTGTCGTTTTGTTCCGATACTTTCGAGCTTTAATCAGTACCATGCTGACGGTATAGCGTGGCTGCTCAGTTATTTTAGAGCGATAGCTCTACCACGCGAAGTAAAAACCCATAAAACGCCTGGTTGCCTAATAGTGACCTACAAGCTCAGCCAAGGTAAAACTGGGGCTTAGCCTGCCACTACCGGTAGCTGCGGCGTACGCTGCCTGGGCACCCATATCTTAAAAGCTATCTGCGATGTGGAGAAAGTGCGCGGTCGCGCGGGCCTCATCTGCAAAGCGATCTACGATGTGTACAAAGTGCGCCGAGTGCTGGTAGCTTCGTATGTGCTGTGCTTTCTTCGTTTAGTTCGCGTTGAAGTGAGACGCAGCATGAAGCTCAATTTGCTCACTGCTGCTGCCACGCCGAGCAGCGTATGTGTGTTGTCTTGTGGTGCAATTGTAGGTGCCGTAGTTGCTGACGGCAATAAGCAGCGTCTGTGTCCTTTCCCAAAGCAAGCAAAACCGTGCTATCGCTTGACAAACTTGGTTTAACCGCGTTCAGCCACTGGCAATGGTTTCCAGGTAGGCTTCTATTCTTCCTAGGTTATAAGGGGACAGCCAAGTCATAGTGCATCTAGTGTTTAATCGATAAAAAAATTGGCAAAACGACTTATGGCTGGACTGGACCGCGCATGTGATGGGCGATATACTGGTGTGCGGCGGATCGACAATCACGGCTGCACCCAAGCGGCTACGCCCAAGCGTATTGCGCTCTGAAGATAACAAACTCCTGTAAACTACAACAAAGGGATGCCTCCTCGGCCACTTAACCTCCCAGCTGTTAAAGTATGTAAGTATGGTTAGCTGACCTGACTTTTCAAGCAGTTTTTGCCAGCTGTGGAGTGTTTAGTGTTGTCTTCATAAGCTGTAGGACAATTCACCTATAGGTGATAGACAGACAACCTGGACAATTCTCCCAAATATTTTAGCATCACCGCGCAAAGCGTTACCTACCTATAGTACAATGTTTGACGGCGACCACCATGAGTCACACAGTCCTCCGAAAAAAATATAGGGTGCAATTAGTCGAGGGCTCCAGATTAATTTCGACCAACTGGGGTTCTATAACGTGCACGTATCAAATGCATTTTTTTTTCATTTCGCTGCATTGAATTGTGGCTGCCGCCACGGGTAATTGCACCCGCGACCTCGTGCACCCTCGTGAACAGAACGCCATCACCACTTAATCACTGCGGCGAATCACAGTGTCATGTAGTTTCCATAATCACTACAGATACGTTTCCTTGATAACGATATTGTGCTAAACATCAATATATCCACAAGTAGAAAGTTACACATGCGGCCTGTCCTCCATCTGAATTCATATAATCGCTACAGTGGAATATCACTGAGAGACAATAGGAGCAAAAAAAAAAAAAAAAACTGTGGATGTATCGGCACGGGCGTAGTTGCCGTGCACTGCCGCTCACCCAATGGGCTTTTTGTGCTTCTGGACTAGGCAGCATAGCCCTGTGGGAATCAGAACTGCTTGTCTCGAACGTGGTTTGTAACGACTTCTATACTGAAGGATAAACGGAAACAGGGTTGCTATTGCGAAACATCGAGCGTGTTTACATTGAATGGCCGCCGTGTAAAGCAGTGTAGTGAATGGTGCATACCAAGTCCATAGTGCAGCGCAAATGCTTAATCACTATTATGCCCAAGGCATAACTCAAACAACGACAACAACAACAAACATGCTGTTAAGCACATTGACAAGCACATTCTGTTAAAGAATGCAGCTCAACAAAACGACAG
Source organism: Dermacentor silvarum (assembly GCF_013339745.2). Classification (NCBI taxonomy): domain Eukaryota; kingdom Metazoa; phylum Arthropoda; class Arachnida; order Ixodida; family Ixodidae; genus Dermacentor; species Dermacentor silvarum. The sequence goes on from NC_051157.2 coordinate 94,305,276, forward strand.
AAGATGCAGCAATAATCTTTTCTGACAGAACGCGTTTCTGCGATCTCAAGCGAGCCAGTAATCCTCGGTATCGGCAGATTTTAAACAGAAATAAAAATAACTCCTCCTATAAACTCAGAACTCAGAGCGGGGGACTTTGATTGCGGTCTCTGCTCAGAAAGGGGGAGCGGTTAGCGAAAGTAGTCAAAGAGCGTAATTTCCCCGACCGCAGTATACACAGCCGACTGCTGCACGAGCTTCCAATACCGCCGGCGAAGAAAACTGCGCTTCAGCTTTATTAGATACTTACGCATGTGGGCTCGCGTCTGCAGCACTCACGAACCAAACTCTCCCGCGGGTACACGTCGAGCCGCGGCGACAGTGCTACGTGACTTAACCTCGTTAGTGGCACAGCCATTTGCCAGCCGAATCCGACAGTATGCCGCCAGGCCGCGCTCTCGTTTGGTTCGCCAGCCGCCGTACGCGTCGGAGCATTTCAGCGCCCGCGCAGAGGCAGGCGCTGAGTGCTTCCAACAGAGCCAGGGTGAGTGACACGCAGGGAAAACAAGACGACGCGGTGGCGCCGCATTTAAAGTGCTCACGTCATTTGCGGTTACCATGGTTTCCTTAACCCACCACGGGGAAACGCTTCTCTTCTCTTCCTGTTCTTTATCCAACCCCTCCCCTGCGCCCGTTATTTTTCTACTCGCTAATTTTTACTTTGCTGTTTTGTCTCCTGAAAGCCTACTTTCTCGGGATCACTTTGGCGCTAGCTACCGAGAGGTTTCTTTCAACACCTATCCTCCCCTCACTCGTCTCCACGCGATGTACCCTACCCATTATCAGACGCTTTGTCCTTTTTGCACAGAACGAGCTACCCTTTACCATAACACATGGGCCTGCCAAAGAATCACCAATAACCACCCTCAACCGAAATGCAACGCACGAGAAGTGGGAGATGGTGCTCACCAGCTCCGCACTGGAAGTTGAGCGAAAGCTGATCGCCCCAGGTGAAAGTGCTGCCACCGCCATTGGGGCCCTGCGCTGAGGGCTCCATCCACCACGGGGATCCAACTCTAGCCGCGCACAATTAAAATGACGTTTTTTTCCCTCTCTCTCCCTCTCTCCGCAAACTCATAATATTTGCGCGAATTTAGTGTTCTTATTGCTCGTGTTCGTTTCTGATACTTTCGCGTAAAACCCGCAAATTTCACCGCTTTTGTATGGACCTTTCATTCAGCTACATGAACATTGTAGACGTGCTAATGGTTTTTCTTAATGTTATATTTGCGTTATATTTGCGTTATATTTTTCGGGAAATGTTATATTTTGGGAAATTGTGCCCTCAGTCGCTTGGAATCGCTCTTTCTTCCTATGAATGGCGAACGACCTCCTGGAACCGTGGAAATATTTCATGATCTCCACATTTCAGTACATACAGGAGATGAAAGCGCATAAGATTAGACAACGACATACATTCTGAATAATCAGACTGAATTCTTCCAGCTAAACAGTTGCAACTAGTGTTTTGTGCTATTCATATAAACATGATTCGTAAGGAAAGGTGGCAATCAAGGAACTAACAATATAGAGTTATCCAGACAATGCTTCTCAGACATCAAGTCCCCATGATGTCTTGGCAGCATTGTGAAAAACTTTACTTGCGTGGTAGAGCGAGGAGGGACACATTGGAAAATGATTGAAGTGCCAAGAAATAATTCAGAATTGAAGAAGATCAACGAAGAAACTGCGCCGCTTCTTTGCTTGAGACAAATGTAACGAGAGCTAGAAACGAACTGCGGTTGTTTCTTTAAAAAAAATCAGAGCCCTTCGACTCTTGTTGAGATGGAAGCCAGTGAAGCTGTGACTATGGTGGGTCTGCTGTAGTGAATATTGCTATAGTGAATTATATATTATCGTTATTGACTATATTGAGCGTAAGGAATGGTGGCAATCAAGGAACTAACAATAAAGAGTTATCCAGACAATGCTGCCCAGACATCAAGTCTCCATGATGTCTGGGCAGCATTGTCAAAAACTTTACTTGCGTGGTAGAGCGAGGAGGGACACATTGCTATAGTGAATTATATATTATCGTTATTAACTCTATTGAGCGTCTTCGGCATGTTCGCCAAAGAGCAATGACACCGGCGTCTTGTTTTGGCCCGGCGCAATGGCCAAGTAGTGCGTTTGCTGAGCTAAGTACGCTAGAGATGCGCTCATTATCGCGGGACCGATCTTCTGCCGGTGCGTTGCCGCGATGCCGACGAGACCTCTCCCGCTCCGGCTCTCGGCGGCTTTTACCCACATATCCAACGCCGGTATGAACCACACGTGATTTCTTTCTTATCTTCCTTCTTTCTCTCTTTCTTTCTCTTTTTATTTCCTTCCTTCCTTCTTCGTTTTTTTTTCTTTCTAGTCCCTGGCTCATATCCGCATATCCCTGGCTCACACCCATATATCCAAAGTGGGCATGCGCCACACGTGATTTTATTATCGTTAATCGTGACGTAACTAACGAGCATGTGATGTTATTGATGTCATGACCTATCAGTCGTGTTCGTCATACATGCATACCCTTCTATGTCAGTTTTGGTATATACAAAGTGAACGAGACGCCACAAAACGAGACGCCCCATAATTGCTGCCTACTTCCGGTGTACACGGACGCGATCTCCTGGCACCTAGCCTATAACAGCTTGGCTGTAATATGCGTACACGGTATACCTTTTTAAAGCGAAGTTTTATATGTCTAGGCAAAATTGTGTATGGCTAGGCGAAATAGCCTGTGTACAGAAAACTATCAGCATCAGCATTGGCTCGAGCATCGTCGTCTTCTTCCACAGCTAGCTCGTTACCGCCCCTCGGATTGTGCTCATGCTCGTGCTCGGCACGCGCTCGTGCCACTGCTCCCGCGTTCATCGTCGTCGTCTTCTTCCAGAGCTGGCTGCGCTGCCGCTCATTATTCCAGCGTAGAATTTCACTTCTCTTCTGTAGTCGTAATGGGGAGGCCACGCTTACGTATGTATGAGCCATTGCTTAAGGGGGTATGAGCGATTCATTGTCTTACGTAACGGACATATTTAATTTTGACGCAATGTAATTTCGTAGAATCCCAAGCGGCAATGGTGGGCGAATGCTGCTAACCGCGCCGCCGAGCAAACGCGAGACATCGAGCGCAAGCGACGAACGTCGGACAGCGGGCATAACGTCGCAGCCGAACGTGTATGTAACCTCATAATTGAGAAATGCTTCATGAACCCTGGGGATTAACCCAGTGATAAACACAGGGGCCGCACGTTTCAGCTTCGCTTGGTTAAGCATCTTGACGAAGTGGGAAGGCCAACGACTTTTTATCAGCTTACATAACGGCTGCTCAAATAGCAGTTGAAACTCAAAGTTAACGTAACGAGGCAAGGTAATACAAGTGAGGATACAATTTCGAATGAGGTGTCAATTATAGAGGATTGAGTGCTCTCTGGAAAAGAGTCAAGTGTTCAAAGAGATTGGTTAAAATTCAATTACTGCATTTTTACATATTGCTTCATTTGAAAACATTCCGCAAAATTGTTTCGAAGTACAATACATACTAAAAAAATTGACACCTTTAAAGGCGTTGCTTGCCCACATGTAACAACCCTAATATAAGGGCTTTCAAATTTTGCTAGCGCACCATAGCGTGTTCTAACTAGACATGCGTTGAGAAAAAACGTGGTTGAAAACTGCGCAATAATTCAGACAGCCTTTGGCACACAGAAATAGTTGACGAGATAATTTGAAAGCGACAGCTTTGAAAGTTTATTTAATGCACTTTTCGTGTGATCTGACGATGCTACAATCCTTTTGACTTTCCAGGATCTAGCTTTTTCTCACGTTGTGTACCTGAAGTGGGAGACTGAACGGAGAGCTTGCACTAACAGTGCTGAAAACAAAACCAACGGCATTTTATTTACACGATGGTTCTTATCTTGTGACGCGCTGTAACTTGGCTGCCCCAATTTCTCCGAAAAAAATACGCAAATTGTTTTGTTTTCACAAATCAGGTGTCACAGAAACAGCAAGATCTACATTCAGAGAATTTATTTGGGCTAAAACCGCAGTTTAGTGCAGCAAAGGCAGCATTATTCAAGCATTGAAGAACTGCAGAATGACAGCAGCCTATAGAATGAACGCCACTGACATTGAGTGGTTGGCGTAGGCGATTTCCTCAGGCCGTTGGCGCAATGCCTCAGTATTGTCCCGTGTTGCGTAAAGAGGGATAGGCAGCTAAATAAGAAAGCTAGTAAAATATACAATGGTTACACAGACAAGTGCCTTTGAAGTGAGGGCGATAAATAAGTCGGGTTACGCGGCGACTCGGGTTACGCAACTTCTATGCGCTTCGTTGTGTCTTTTACACTGTTGGGCAATCGCGCTATGAAAAGAGATGTGCTTCTTTGGAGATCCCTAACGTTGGCGTGAGCATCCATATATATTCATCGAAAAAAAAAGAAAACACGTGTGAATCACGTCTTGTCGATCTCTGATAAAACTAAAACAAACAGAGCTCTCTAAAGGTTACGGTGCGCTTGCATTATGCTAGATAGACTCGGTGAGCTTTCATTGCATTTATCCGCCTACCAAAATTTATGGCGCGGAATCCAGACGGTATCCGAAGGAAAAGTGGGTGCCAGGCATTTAGAGCGTAACAAAATAAATTTGAGTGGCTGCTCCCTGTATTGTCCTACTGCGATCGAGAGGTAAGTGCCATGGTTCTAGCATAGCCTGGTAATGCTGACATTGCTTTGATCGCTCCGTTGGTCATACGTGCATGTCCTCTTTTTCGACATCATCTAAGCATTCACTGTAATGGAGACTCATAAGTAAAGTGGCGCTGAGTCGGCTATAGAACAATGGCGCATCAAGCTGATGGTTAAAAATAAAAAAGAAAAAAAAACAAATAAATAAAACGAAAACACGGATGAAAAATTTGCGTGTGGACTTCCATGCTATGGCAGGTGAAATGCAAATTTTTTACTGCTAAAATTATGCCATATCTATGGCTGAGGTCGTCAGAAACAAGCCTTTAGGTTATGAAGTGGTTATTTCTGTTGATTTTGGCACTACAATGCTACTGCAAAGCTCCTTGGTTCCTTTTTGTTCCCTCGCTTTGTTGCCCTTATATTTGTCGCTGTCGCTGGACGAATACGTAAACTGACAAAAGAGCACGGGGACAAGATTATTTTCTGAGAGCCGGAGCTATCTTTCATGAGTAGCTACGTATGCGCGAGCTCTGCTACGTGTACTTCAAAAAAAATTGTTTGAGGGTTGAGAAATCTCGAAAAAGGACTATGTTTTCAGCTGCTTCGCCATTTAACGTCAAACTTCAGTGCCCAGTGTGATGGTCACACGGGGTAGTTATCATACCCAGCGCAAGGTCGATGCAAATGGGTCGCAAAGCTCCGGGCAAAAACTGGTCCAGAACCAACTGTCACTGACCTTAGCACGTGTAATTATGGGAGCAGCGATTGAGGCGCGACTTAGGTGAGAAGAAAACAAACCTTGAGTACAAAAACTTTTAAATTTAATTTTTTTTTAATTCAGAGCAACCCAGCTTGGTTTCATTCAGCTAAAATAAAATACTAATCAAGGTTACGTAAGTGTGGCGGGGAAATAAAAGACAACTGTCTTTTACTTTATCATTTACGATTAATGTCTCTTTTTCAGCGCCCGCTATAGAAGGGGGACTCTGCAATACGACGCCCCTTTTAATGTATGAACAAAGGCGCGCTCGCAAAGATCACCAGCTACAACACCGCCCCACACACACCTTGGGTTGTTTGGCTAGTCAACGTTTGTGTCAATTCAGGTGGTGCGGTGTTTCCCAGGCTGTGTTTCAGCGTTGTTCAACTCGTTCAGTCAACAGTAGTGAATTACGACCACCAGATAATTATTTACTTCAGCTGCGTTCATGCGGGTTCACTGGCCCACGGGCTTGGCCTTCGATAATGCGACCAGTAATAAATACCCAAAGTTTACTCGTCCTGTAAAAAAAGAAGAAAAAAAAAAAACTGGGCATGGGTGCGAGTTCGACCCCCGTACGGCTGATGTATTGCTGCATGGCGTTCTGTGCTAAATGTTCAAAATCCGCATCGAGTCAAATAGCGGGGCACTTGAAACTATAGCCTAATGCCGGCCTCAAAAACACATTTCCCGCCTTTGACAACAAAAACGACGTCAAATATGTTGCTAACAAATATGGTGTCACAATATTTTTGGTTCCGCCTGAAGTTTTCCTCGTCGCACAAATGCCGCAAAGTCCCATGAACCTCCGATGAACGTTCCGCCATGTTTTGAACGTGTGGTTTTCTATGGAAGCGTCCCTATAAGCTATATTCGCCTTGCAAAGCACGTATATGAATTCCGCCTTGGTAGCGCTGCCTGCGACTAAATATTAACTTTTTTTTTTCGGATCCGCGCTCTGAAGGATTTTGCAATCAGGCATACGTAAATGTGATTTGTAAAATTTTATGGGGCTAGAGCTGGGATGATGGCCTCAAGAACTGGTAAAGCAACGTTTTCGCCGACGAGACTTATTATTTCAAATTCGAACTTTTTCATACGGCCAAGTACAAAAAAAAGCCTTACACGAGTTGGAATTGCATAAGAACTTATGCATAACTTCTTTTCTCAATACGACACATTTAAATAATAGATTTGCAAGGTTAGCATAAGCGCAGCCTGCTCATTTCCCGCATTAACGAATTTAATATTCAGTAAGCTTTATTTTCTCTCTAATGAGTTCTCTGGTTAAAGTCACCTCGTCAATATTTTTATTGTTGACGTGTGCTCTTCTCCGTGAATATAATTTTGTGAATGCCATCTTGTGCTCTTTTTTTTGTTTCGTTCAAACGAGTTGTTTAAAAATGTCGTGCCTGATTTTAAGGACTTAAAGAAATGCACCAGACCTATAAAACTTCGCTCCGTACGCACACCGTTCAAGGTTTTGTGTGAACACACCTTCTTGGTGCTGCCGGTTATTCACTGCATAGTAACGCGATTCAATAATCTCAGGACAGCCCATCGTTATTTGGCAGTCAAAGTTGCTCCAAACTGTCTCACTGAGGGGCTGTGATTACACGAGACAAAGTAAAAAAAAAATAGAAAGAAAGAAAAGTGCGTTCTGGTAACCTGTGCTAAGTGGGGCGTCCACGCACCTCTTTCGTGTCGGCTGGTTCTTCACGTCCTGACGCAATAGCTCAGCATAAGCGTCTCAAACAACCTGCAATTACGCACTTTTTTTTTCAGTGTAATGCGCAGTATGCACATGTGGTGCTTGCTTCACTGGTACCATGGACTTGGAAAAGTCAGTGATGACTAACGCCAGTGCAATCTCTTGATCGTTACCGCTTTTCCACGCTATCAGAAATATATTTCTCTTTTTGTAAAGCAAAAAAACATAACACGTGCCTTAAGTTCCGTGATTCCCGCGTGTCGTGTACCATTGTGCCTCACAGCCAGTGCCAGCAAGTGATCTATTGATCCCAGCTGACGTGCTTACGCAAGAACTCGTCATACGCGTCTATAAACGGCAAAAATGCGTATTTCGTGAAGCCACGCATACCGTGTAACACAGGGCTTGCCGCAGTCAGGAACCTGCAAAAACCGGCAACGACTGACGAGGCAGATCTATCGTTCACAGCTATCTAAACGAGTAAACCAGAAACCAGTAAGAGATGCGGGAACATATTATTTGGTAGGTGTGCTTTCTTTTTTTATCTAGTGTATCGTTGCTGCTCAGATGTGCAACGAGGCGTACCGTCCTCTCAAGATCAATTCAGTGCAGGAGACTTGCGATAGGAGTTCAGACGCGTGAGGTCGTCGCCATGATTGATCACAAAAAGGACGGCATTGCAATGCAACGTTCTTTTTTTTTTTGCGCAAGAGATGGCGCAACTCGCCGCAGCGTATCCATTATTGTGAAAAATGCACGATGTGATGCATGTTATTACTTTTTTTCTCTTATGTATATTGATTTCAACTCGGATGTTATATAAAGAGGGTGCAATAAGGGTTCCTAAGAAAGAAAAAAAAAAGACGCAGTGAAAAGCGAAATGGCAAGGATATCATCAGTTGCAACATTGATAACAGGAGGTGATGAAACAGCGCGAGAAAGAAAAGTGGTAGGGTTTATTTTGCAGAATACTTGAGATTTGTGTAACGGAACTCAGCGTCTTAGTGGTATTAAACGATGAACTATAACGTTTAGTTATCGAAGGTGCTGTAGGACGATATTATTTCAAAGTAATGAAAAAAATGAACACTTGTACAATTAGGCAAGCAGCGATTACCTAACATTTCAGAATAAAACACACCGTGTGCTTCGTAGAAAAAAAATACTGCTGGTAGAAACATCAGCACGCATAGCAAAACAGGCCTGTGGGTTAGGTTAGCGTAATTTTATGCCTCAGCCAGTGGCGCACCGACGGGGGGGGGGGAGGGGTTCGGGGGTTGTAACCCCCCCCCCCCCCCCCCCTCCTGAGGCCGACTTAACCCCGTCCCCTTTTGTTTAACCCCTTTTCTTTCCTTGCGCATTGGAGTACTGCAACTGAGATGTAGACTTAGAGATTGACTCCAACCAAATAAGGAAATTCAACGCATTCCCGCGACTAAAGGGCGCCCAGCATCGGTCAACCCAGCCAACCAGCGACGCCGAAGCCCCCCCCCCCCCCCCCCTCCACCCCACCCCACCACCTATTTTGTCTGTCTAGAACAGGTGCCCTGCCGAGTGTCTCCGCACCTTACGCTCTCTCCCCCTTCCTCTCCTTTGTTACGACGGACCTTTTAAAAGCGGCACACCGCCACCTCCGAAGAATACCCCCTGAAGAAGGAGCCGAATTGGTTCCGAAACATCGGGCTAGTAAATTTCCTTATTTGGTTGGAGTCAATCTCTAAGTCTTAATCAATTTTCCCAACCAGACAGGCAATTCTGTCGAAATGTTTAGCTTCAACTGAGATGTAAAACGCAATCGTCTGCACACTCGCAAAAAGCGCATTCTTTGACAATTTCCCGTGAATCAATTCAAATTAGTGCTGTTTAGATGGTATTGGCAAACTGTCAACTCCCCTCTGGCAGAGATCCTGGGTGCGCTACTGGCCTCAGCGAACGGTTCCTTTCTTTGTGACAAAAAGTAAAGCTATAGCATCTCCAAATCTGGCCGGAGCCGTTCAATCGTTTGTTCTTTAAATTGTATTTTCATAATAGATGAGAAAGAGATAATGAATGCGCAGAACCTAAATAATGCAAAACTGCGGCAACATACTTGCAAGCTCTTCATCACACTCAGACAAAGCATGTACTTGGGCGCTGCATCTCGCCTGTCTAGCCTGCCCCATTCGACTTACGGCGCAATAGGACAATTACGAAATATCATATTGCGCTGGACAGGCACAGTTTGTATAAAAGCGAAGCACACGTCGCGTTTCAAATTCCGCACATTGTGAAGTCGTGAAACATGTCCTGAAGTGATGTGCTATGAAAACGACGTGATGGCGCAATGCCACAGGGAAAGTCTTCTGAGCCATTCAAACACATGCGTACACGTGTCAACAGAAACTTACATACGCAAGAGCAGGCTCTTAGATCAGTGCCATATCCAGCTATGTTCGCTGTAGCGTACAGAACCGTTTGATGCCTACGAAAGATACGGCACGCTGCTTTCCATTTCAGTGGTGCATCCCAGTAGCTTCCTTTCATACGAAGCGTTCCTCCAGGCCTCTTCACACACCGCATTCTGCATGCGCGTCTTTCAATTTACAGTTTTTTTTTCTAGCGGCTCTCTGCTTTTATTTCTGTGCTTTTACTATCATCTTCTGTGTCGATGCCATCCCATATCTCCTGTGGAATATATAGAAGCACAGAGTAGCCGAAAAAAGCGATGACGTAAGGAATTTCGAGGTCTTATTCCGCAGGGTATTCTATGTAAGAGGGCGTAGAGCTTTACGAGCAGGCGCGCACTTGGGTGGGCAAGCATGAAATAATAGGAAAGAAGCTATGAACGCTGATAGCCAAGAGAGAGAAGCAGGCAGTAGGGGCGACGGAGACGAAGAACACGTCGCCGTTACATTCCGTCGAAAACAGTCGTGTTGACTTCACTGTTGAAAAACCGTGCGGAAGACCAAGACGGAGGATGGTGCCGCGAGAAACCATAACTGGAAGCAGTTACTCGTACCATATGATCCCACGGCTTGCGATAACTTGCGAGCCATCAAAGGTTCGGTTCGCGACGTGATAAAGCCTAGCGCCAAACGCTGTCTTCTCGGATTTGGCTACGATAGAGTACTGTGCGATAAAAAGGGAATAGAGATGATTAAAAATAGAGTAAAAGATATTGGCAGTCGGTTACACACGAAGGAAAGTGCTCGTAAACCACCCAGAAAAAAGAAAATGAAAAATTTGAAACTCTTGAGTGTGCTTCACAGAAGACGGAGAGCCGTCAGCAATCCTAAGGGCACTTCATGCACTACGCACTTACCTTGTCCTTTTTGCACTATCCGTCTAGAAAAATACATTAGGAAGTATAAAGGCAAAACGATTGGCAGGATTTAAAGAATACGTTCTTGGCAGCTCTGGATTGAATTCGAACACTGGCGCCTGTTTCACCCAAATAAATTTAACGTTTCTTTAACTTAACGCAGCACTTGTTTCATATAAAATTGCACAGTTTTTTTTACTATGATAGACGTACTACAGCGACGACGGATGCACAGAAAAAAGGCTTTGGAAGAATGCCAACTGCTGTGCTCATCGAAAGCTGGCTGCAATTCTACTTCAATTACCGAAGGTAGGCTTCTATAAACGCATGACACAAAACCTAATAACCAAATTTGGACTATGTTTAGGAACGGAACTGCCGGAACACATATAAATGCCTACAACCTCTTATGAGCCCTATTAGGTACACAAAATGTCGCCGGGAGAACGGCTGTTCTCGTACGACCTTTAGGCTAGGCTATCTCATCTGTGCTTAACATAGTTCATACTGTAGCTGGAATTGTTCAGCCTTGTACAGCATACTCCGGTGCGAACGCTCATAGGATGATGCTCAGTTAGTCTAATACGACGACACAAGCCATAAGGAATCGTTGAGTACACTTGTTCCTCTGCATGCACATACAGACGCCGAAAACCAGTCATTTGCCACGGCGAAACATTGAAGCGAACGCATGTGCATAGCCTTTAACTAAGTAAACCCCGTTGAAAGATTCAATCAAACAGGCAGCGCACTTGCGAGTACAGCCGCACCAAGAAAATTTACGACTACACGGGACGCAGACATGTTCACCAAGAGCGCAAAGCCCTGCCAAAGAGATGAGATGCGCAAAGGCCACGGAGGGAAGTGAAGTGTCCGTGTCGTCTCAAAGTAGAGCGAGCTTTGCGTCGACTTGTTTGCCCGGCTTAGACAAACTGTTGAAGGCGCAGGCAAGGGGCGTGTCGTCAGGATGGAATTCTGGAGCACGGAATATGCGTCTCCTAAGTTTGCCGACACTGCGCTTTCAATGCGCAGTAAGACAAAAAAAAAAAAAAAAAAAACACCGCATATCCACGGGGTGAATGATGATGAGTGGGCGAAGCTCCGGAGGAAATCATCGGTAAACCGTGAATCTTCCGTGTAATTCGCCCAGTCTCGCCGCACTAAATCGAACGATTGACTTCCACCAATCACACGCGCCATATGTGACGTCATTCCTATTTTATAAGAGCGCCCTTCATTATAATTGCACCATCTCCCGCTTAAGGGGACGCTAGCACAAACGCGTTAGAAACGTGCAGTACTCTCTAGTAAGGGGGAGAGGCCACAGCGTCTTACGCAGCCATTTACACATGCCGGAACGCGCACCGCGTTTGCTGACGCCATCACATGACTGCTGAGAGAGTATAACCCCCGTATTCATAAACGCTCCTCGACTTGAACTTGACTTGCCACCGCCTTCAACGCGTTTCGAACGCGCTGCCCAAGGCGGTCGCAAGTCAAGTTCAAGTCGAGGAGCGTTTATGAATACGGGGGTAAGGCGGAGAGGCCACAGCGTCTTACACCAGCTTCTTACACGGGCCGTAACGCGCTAGCACAAACGCGTTAGAAACGCGCAGTCTTTCGTTAATGTTGGATATTTATTGTCATCGTTGTGCGTCTGTCCATGTGCGGATCGTGGCGTAGTGGTTAGCGCCGCGCGTTCGGAAGCGAGGGGTCCCTGGTTCGATTCCGCGCTACGGACACAACTTCCGGAATTTTTTAGGGGCGAAGCTCCTTAGGGTGTGGGTCTGTCCCTCCTCTGTAGTATGTAGTAGTAGTCGTCGTCGTCGTAGTAGGTAGCCACGTCTACTTTTACGAAAATACGTTTAGTTTATACCGACATCTGGTACTAGCGTTAAGACTGGTTACACACTACAACGGGGACGAACAGGTGCCGCTATAAGGAGCTTCGCCCCTAAAACGCCGGAAGCGTTCTCCGGAAGCAGGAAGCTGGCTTCCGGAACCGGAAGCGGAACCGGAAGTGGAACCGGAAGCGGAAGTCGGCTTCCGGTTATACTATACATATACATATATATGTATATATGGGTATACATACATATAGGGACACAAAACGCCATCTATTGAGCAATTCATAAAACTAGACGTGGCTACCTACTACGACGGGGACGAACGGGTGCCGCTATAAGGAGCTTCGCCCCTAAAACAAGAACGGCTACGTGACATCTGAAGCGCTTGAAAACGCTTCCATGGCACATTGCGTCTTTAGTGTAACACAGTGTCTGGCTGGAGGGCCACTCATTCTTTAGTGGTGCAGTGCGATGTCACTGGAGACGTGCTGACAAGCTTGTTTAGATAGATAAAGAAAAAAGATATTCGCAGGTGTATGCCAATCGGTGTAACTGATACATCAAAGACAGCTGGATGAATTGATGGATGGATGCTATGAGCGTACCCTTTGAAACAGGGCGGTGGGTTACGCCACCAAGCTCTTCTTAATATTTTACCTAATGTCCTACCTATATTTAAGGAGAAAAAAAAAATGGACTCTAATCCACGCTATGAAAGTGCTTTGACAGCGAAGCTGTAAACGACACCTAGAACTGTTACCCATTGCGACGTAGCTTGAAATTAATCACATGATGACATTCACGTGCACTTTACCTAATTATTAGGTAAAGTGCAGCCAAACTCCTTTCAACGGCCTGTGACATGGCTTTCGCTGCCACTTCGTGCACCTACATAGAGTGGACCAGACCTCGTATGCAAGCTGCTCTTCAAGAGCCATCCGCTATAAAAAAATTTCCTTCAGTTTACGGAGGAATTGCAGCTAAAAATACGGAAAGTAGGTCAATAAAAATTTGGCAGAAACTTTCAATAAAATACAGAAAGTGTTCGCGTTTTCAGTTTTAGGGACGTTTCACCCCTAATAATACAGTGGCTGCACTGTTCTGCAAGAAAAAGAGAGATTTCCGCATTTTTGTTATGGGAGCATCCTTATGTTTGCAACAAGAACTATACACGCTGTCTGAATGAGCGCTTCCACTCAAAGAGCTTCATCTAACACTATTTCATTGAACACGCAAACTGTACGCATTATGAAGAGACGTACAAAGTGTGAACGTTAGCCTTCTACCAAAAGCTGCAATAACAGATCATATATTTAAATTTATGCTGTAACACCCTCTATTCCGGTCGCAGTTTGCCACGCATACGGGCTTTGTGATGATTATCATATGCGCAATTATATGCCTGTGCTTGTAATGTTTTCACTTTATTTGGTGTCAGCGCTTTGCTGTTTATAATACGGCATATATGTTTAAGTGAATGAAGAGTGGTGGTAAACGTTCCAATTTAAACAAACATGCGTGGCTCAAGTGCTGGTGCACTGGAATTGGGGCTTTCCGCAAAGGCAAAAAGAAGTTGTGCGCACAATAAATCAATAGTTAAACGCAGGGAGTGGTGTAATGACCGTAACTACGTTTACATTTAGCGACAAATTTGAGACCATTTAGCAACAAATTACAGCAAAACAACATTCAGCAACAAATGTTCTCGAGTAGAATTGGTGGCCTATAGATACAAGTACTACGACCGGATGAAATTTTCAAATGCGAGAAAAAAAATAACCCACGAGGAAAAGAGCTCTACGGAACTGTACAGTAGTTGGTTTCAACCCACCCCATAATAGTCGCAAATATCTCATCTCTGTCACAGTCTATTTATTGACACACCACGATTACGCATAAACTGCACTGTCAATTGATGTGTTGTCAAGTACTGCGGTAAGATGTAATCGCAAGCATTTGGCCCTTCACTGCCGAGCAAGCATGTTCTAGTACGGCGGAAAAACGTTCGCGAACATGCACCGATATGTCTTTCTTTCAAAATTTCTTTCTTACGTTGACTACTGACCATGCAGTCACACGCCGGCGTTCACCGCCGCTCGAGAACCGTAACGCAACCGGCTTCAACAGCTTAGTCGTAAAAAAGAAAAATATAGTAGTATGTAGTAATAGCAGTAGTAGTACTAGTGGAAAACTTCATTCGTGATTTAGGTAGTTTATTCCCAAACGGCGGTGGCTTTAGGACCTTACCCTGTGTACGTGCTGGTGCAATGCGGCTGGCCCAGTCGATCAGTTTTCGCTAGCCGTCCAGCAGTATGCTGGAAAGAGCGGCTTTCCTATTACAGGAGGTAGGGCCTGGTACGGCAGGTTGGGTGGGTGGTTTGGCGCAATCCCACGCGATTGGTCAAGGATTCGGTGTCCCTCGCCAAACGTTCAGTACGTTTTTGAATAGCTGTGGGGTACTTTGAGACACCATTTTGTGCGTATGCCACTATACGAAGTAAGATATTCCAGCACCGAGATGTCTTTGTTCCTACAATTAAATGGGAAACTGCGGCTGACAAGGCTCCCATCCTGCTGTGCGGTAACCGTACCGCCTTCGCTAAGCGCAGATGATTTTCCCGCTCAAAGCAGACCGCTGAAAAACAGGTTGACCGAAGGATTATTAGGGACCACGTAGGGTGTTGGAAAGTATGTGGTAGAAGAAAACACCTGGTTAATCTCCTTTCTTTAGCAAGAAATTGCAAGAGTTTCGTTGTGTTTATCTGTTAAGTTTATTGATTTAATACACGTAGCCAATATTGGTAAGATAAACGTAACTGATTAGGGTGTTCGTAATCCGTTAAATTTCATGCAAAAAAAGAAAAAGTGCCCCCGACAGAATTATCTGTGTGTTCCACATGAGATATGGCGCAGCAGGTGCTTCGGGCTTGTATATCTCAAGTCAATCCCTCCTGCGTAGCTACGTGAGGTTTAGAAGAGGGCAACAGTTGTACCAACTCATAAGAGCGGAGATAATGAGAAGATACCGTCCAACTTTCGCGCCATTTTACTTATCAGTACGTCATGCAAAATCAAAGAGCTTATTATGCTAAAGTGCATAAGGGGATTTCCTTTTTTAGTGGAACAATTTCTGTACCGTTCCGGCGACAAAGCAGCTTTCGAAAACATACTTAGGCAGTCAACATAAAAGAAATGGAAACGAAATATGAAAAGCAAACAATTTGAAAAAAAAAATAATTGCAGCAACAAAATCTTTTTTTCTTTCGGTTTCTTTAATATCTTATACTGTTCATTTATGCGTTCAAGGCGCCTTCGCTGAAGCCCAGGGTTGAGCGATGCAGAATATTTTGGGCGATGCTGCGAAGTGTGCCTCTTCGAGAAGGTTACCTGCACAATCTCTGGCAGATGTGGGCGTGCGCCGCTCCTCCTGTTCCTTCTTTCACCGCCGAAACTAGGCTCGGCTTGCAAAGAACCAGAAACAAAATTAAGAGATGCAGTTCGAGAAGAGAAAGTGAAAAACAGCAACGACAGGAATCTAAAAAAAAAAAGAGGAAAGAAAGGAAATCGAAACGGAGTTGAGGCGGGCGTTGGCCATTTGCACGGAATACACGATGAGCGAGCGACGTGGCTTGCGTCTGGAGAATGGATTTGCGCAGCTAGCGGAATAATGATAACAGCACGTAATGGAACAAGCAGCGAAAGAGGTGTGAATATAAAAGTGTAGAGAAGCATACCATTCTAGTCCCTCTCTCTTTCCGCACCCAAAGCAGGGCTTAAGCACGTACGCGCCAGGGAAGTAGCCAAGAAGAAAGGAGTATATAGAAATTCACAGACAATCGTCAGGCTAGCGACTATGTAACACCTTTCTGCGGCTGAGTATAAAAAAAGAAAAGCTGCAAAAAAAAAAAGAACTCACGTACAAACACGATGGGCGCAAGAGCTATGCAAATTACTGCGTAATCCGGGAGCACAGGAGAAACTGCGGGGTAAAAATACACGGCCGAAAATGATAGCACGGCGTGTTGGCAAGATAAATGAGGATTATTCCAGCGCTGAGAGACTGAAAGTGCGAGTTGCCGCAAGACACGAGCCCTCCGACAGTGACGTATTGAACTTTCTTATTTTTCTTTTTCTTGATGTGGGGGGGGGCAAAAATAGAGTATCGTAATTAGGAAAGAAAGCTCTTCGAAATAAAAGTAAAGCACGACAAAGAATGAGCACGTTGCAGCTGTGTCGCGGGTCACGGCATTACTGCATTTTTAATGCGAGTCACCGCGTGAAACATGTACTCTTCTACTTCAAAGGAAGGGTTGCATATATAAACAGGTATCCGCTACAAAAATTGAAAGCAACGACACCAATAACAACTACAACAACAACAACGACAAAAAAAACAACAACAACATAAAAATATTTGCGCAACCTACATTCTTTCCGTACATTCGACTGGCCTCTTTCGAGAGCTCCAAAGCGTTCTAGAGGTGCGGTTTACATTAGGCTGGTCGAAATCGAGTGCTTGGAACACATTGGCCTGGTTTATTCAGAGCCTCATGCTTCATCTTACAGCACTCGGAGGCGCTCCCACCTTCAACCTCGACAGAAACTCGACCACGTGGGTACTACGATTGCTCTGGGAGCACATATAGCGCGTTCGGCTGGGGCAGTCATCCCTCTCGCTCCAATCTCGAGAGGGCCCCGTGTCGCGGCAAGCAGAAGTGCAGCACTGTAGGTACCAGTCGAGTGCACCGTTAATCTCGTTGGAGCATGTTTAGGACACGGAAGATGTTTGCGAAAATCTCCCACACACTATACGGGAAATATACGGGGACCAAATGTTCTGGAGCAACCGCCCTTTCTTCGGTCAGGCCTCTTGCCACCGTTATTGCGTGTAATTCTTAATATCATTCGGCATAACTTTCACTACGTAAGCGGAACCTCTTAACCTCTGTTCGCGTAATTCCACCAACTGAGTGGATGAAGAATCTTCTAGCTCTGTTTAGTGAAGCTTGTACGGAACGATAATGAGGGCGTATGCGATCTCTTGTTTGGCATGGAGGCTGTTCAGAGATTCAAAGATATTAAAAGCGGTTTACGCTGTCTGTCACCGAGTCGCACAGGCTGTGCCTCAGTTTATTGCAAATTTAGGAAACCAGTACGAGCTTAAGGCTCGCACTAGTATTAAGGGATTGTACTATATTGACACGTATACATGTTTATCTTTCACCGGTGGCCGCTTTCCACCGGCCAACAAATGTTAAACGTTATCGCTCGGCGCAGGACGCGCCTGTATCGGAAGTTTCTAGAACGTTATCGATGCTTCTTTCCATTGCCTGTTTTCACCGACGCTTATGTTATCTGATTGCATGACTGACGCGAATTGTCTAGAACTTTCTGGAAGACACGCGGGCATCAGGGATTAATCTAGAACATTCGATGACTCAGGTATAAAAGGCGACGCGTTTCGCCGCTGATCAGATTTTCGACGACCGCCGACTGTGTTCGCCGCTATCGTTGTGCTTTGAGTGTACCTTGCTTTTGTGGGCACAGGTTCGCCCAATAAACAACCAGTTTCGTCGTACACAGTTTTACGACTGTTTTCTTCAGCCTCACTACTACGTGACATCTGGTGGAGGTGCTAGTGCGTTCATGCAGCGAACGCCCCCGCAAAGCCGCGATCCAAGCCCGAAACCGTAGGACAACGCCAACGTCACCAAGGACCAGCGAGCTAGCCGTAGGCAGCAAGGACTTCTGCCGGAGTACGGACTTCTTCTCGAGAAGACCACAGCGATCAAGGCCAAGTCAACGACCTCAATGGCAGCCCCAGCGTCCCCCATCCTGCTCCAACAACCTCGGGAGCCCCCGACCTTCCGTGGATCATCGGCTGAAGACCCTGAAACCTGGCTGGAGACATACGAGCGGACCGCGACGTTCAACAAATGGAGCGACGACGACAAGCTACGCCATGTCTATTTTTCGTTGGATGACGCTGCTCGGACCTGGTTTGAGAACAGAGAGACCACCCTGGTTACGTGGGACCTTTTTCGTGAAAACTTCTTGAGGACCTTCACGAGTGTCGTACGAAAGGAGAGGGCAGAGGTTCTCTTAGAAACCAGAGTGCAATTGCCGAACGAGAACATCGCGATCTTCACGGAGGAGATGACTCGCCTCTTCCGCCACGCCGACCCCGACATGTCTGAAGAAAAGAAAGTTCGGTTCTTGATGCGGGGTGTGAAAGACCAACTATTCGCCGGATTGATGCGCAACCCGCCCAAGACTGTCACCGAATTTCTTTCCGAGGCTACAACGATCGAGAAGATGCTTGAAATGCACGTCAGGCAATACAACCGCCGTGCACTGACCAACTACGCCGACGCTCAAGCGCTAGCCGCCGACGACCTGCGCGAGACCATCAGAGCGGTCGTTCGCGAGGAGCTGCATAAGCTCTTTCCCAGGTCGCAGCCTCACGTGGCATCTATCGCCGACGTCGTCAAAGACGAAGTTCAGCGCTCACTTGGAGTTCCCGATGTGCAGCCACAATCGCCGCAACCCCAGCCGGAAGCGCTGACCTACGCAGCCGTCACCCGTCGTCAAGGCCCCCCTCCGCGCTCGCGCCAGGGCCCCTTAACGCCGCAGTTCCGTCGTCCACCGCCGCCGCCGCCAGCACGCCCGCCCGTCGCCCAGCGCAGCTACCAGAGGAAGACGGACATTTGGCGCGCCCCCGACCACCGCCCGCTCTGCTATCACTGCGGGGAAGCCGGCCATGTCTACCGCCGATGCCCATACCGCGAGATGGGCCTCCGAGGGTTCCCCGTCAACGCGCCGCGTCCCGATCGAGGTGAATGACCGCGCGACATCGCCGACTACCTCGCCGGAGCCCAGTGGCAACCACGACGATCCTCACGCTCACCGTCACCAGGCCGCTACATCTCGCCGCATCGCCGTCAGTACAACGGTCCCACCCGGGGCCGATCTCCCAGCCCTTACCCGGGAAACTAAAGGCAGCAACCGATGGAGGTGCGGTTGCTGTACGACGCAATGCCGAAGATCCTCCGACGCCGCCGACGACGACGATTCGCGATTCATCAGGACGAGATATCAGCACGCCGCCTAGCAACATCCTTGACAACACTTCGCCGCCGAAAGAAGACCTTCCGACGCGACGTAGCCGCAGCAGAGCAAGCCGACGCAGCCGTGATCCGATGCCACGAATTAACCGCAACGCCAGACGCCGGTCTACCGATCTAGACGTGCTCATCGATGGCCATAACGTCACCGCTCTCGACACTGGAGCCGACTATTCCGTCTTCAGTGGCCCATTCGCCGCCAAGTTGTAGAAGGTGAAAACAGCCTGGCAAGGACCCGATATCCGGACAGCGGGAGGCCACCTAATAAAGCCGACTGGAATCTGCACAGTGCGAGTCACGGTAAACAACCGCACTTACCCGGCGAGCTTCGTAATCCTGCAGCACTGCTCCAGGGATGTCATCCTAGGCATGGACTTTCTAAATCAACACGGTGCAGTCATCGACTTAAGGTCCAAATGGATAACGCTTTCAACGCACAACGCGATACCACCGGATACAAGCATAAGTTACCATGCCTTGAATGTGCTTGAAGAACAAGTCACCGTTCCGCCTCGCTCCAGCGTAATGATTTCCGTCCGTACCGAAGTGCCTGCAGACATGGAGGGCGTCATCGAGGGCGATCATCACTTACTGCTCGACCGTGAAATTTGCGTCGCTAGAGGCATAGCTGAGCTACGTGCAGGGAAAGCAAGGGTGATGCTCACGAACTTCAGCCCCGAATACAAGCACATTAACAAAGGCACCACGGTGGCCTACATCGACGAAATAGTACAAGCCAGCAGTGCGTTCGCCTTCACGGATTCCAGTGCACCTGCAACGACGACTATAGTACCTGAACCAACTTTCGACGTCAATCAGAACCTTCCCAGGCACAAAAAAGAACAACTAAAGGCTCTGCTCCTGCAATACGAGGACTGCTTCTCGTCGTCGTCAAAAGTTTGACAAACCCCTGTCGCCAAGCACCGCATCATAACCGACGAAAATGTCCGGCCACTCCGTCAGAGCCCGTACCGAGTTTCGGCGCGCGAACGCGAGGCCATAAGGCAACAAGTCGACGAAATGCTACGCGACGACATCATCCAGCCGTCCAAGAGTCCGTGGGCGTCCCCCGTGGTGTTAGTGAAGAAGAAGGATGGAACCCTACGTTTCTGCGTCGATTATCGTCGCCTCAACTAAATCACGAAGAAGGACGTATACACCCTCCCACGGATTGACGACGCCTTGGAGCGACTCTACAACGCAAAGTATTTTTCGTCGATGGACCTCAAAACCGGCTACTGGCAAATCGAATTCGACGAGAGGAACCGGGAGAAGACTGCGTTTATAACACCAGACGGACTGTTCGAGTTCAAGGTCATGCAGTTTGGTCTTTGCTCGGCGCCTGCCACTTTCCAACGTGTCATGGATACAGTACTGGCAGGCTTGAAGTGGCAGACTTGCCTCGTCTATTTGGACGACGTCGTTGTGTTTGCCTCAAGCTTCGAGGAACACCTCCGGCGCCTTGAAACAGTTCTTCAAGCAATCAAGACCTCCGGACTCACGTTGAAGCCAGAAAAGTGCCGCTTCGCATATGAGGAGCTCTTGTTTTGGGGCCACGTCATCAACAAGTCTGGAGTGCGCCCCGACCCTCAGAAAACTGCGGCCATCTCCAACTTTCCTCCGCCCGCTGACAAGAAGGCAGTGCGTAGATTTCTTGGACTGTGCGCCTATTACAGGCGCTTCGTCAAGAATTTTTCACGGATCGCTGAGCCACTGACGTATCTCACGAAGGCCGACGTCGAGTTCAAGTGGGAGACGCCGCAAGTCGAAGCATTTGAAGAACTGAAGCGACGCCTGCAATCGCCGCCAATACTTGCGCATTTCGACGAAAATGCCGATACCGAAGTCCACACCGACGCAAGCAGCGTAGGACTCGGCGCTGTGCTTGTGCAGAGGACTGACGGACTAGAAAGGGTTGTAAGTTGCGCTAGCCGGTCCCTATCGAAGGCGGAAGCAAAATATTCCACAACAGAAAAGGAGTGTCTCGCCATCATGTGGGCTACATCAAAGTTTCGCCCCTACCTCTATGACAGGCCCTTTAAAGTTGTAAGCGACCACCACGCCTTGTGTTGGCTAGCTAACTTGAAGGATCCTTCAGGTCACCTCGCACGATGGAGCCTGAGACTTCAAGCATTCGACATCACCGTCGTTTACAAATCCGGGCGAAAGCACGCTGACGCCGATTGTTTGTCTCGCGCCCCCGTGGAACCGCCGCCACAAGACGACCAGGATGACGACACTTTCTTGGGACCCATCAGTGCCGACGAATTCGCCGAACAACAGCGAGCCGACCCGGAACTAAGGAGCCTTGTAGACTACCTGGAAGGCAAGACTGTCATTGTGCCGAAGGCGTTCAGGCGAAGATTCGCGTCGTTCATCTTGCAAAACGACATTCTCCTAAAGAAGAACTTCTCGCCTCTCCGAGCCAACTACCTCTTCGTGGTACCCTCAGCATTGCGTCCAGAGGTTCTGCAAGCTCTCCATGACGACCCAACGGCTGGACATCTCGGTTTTTCCCGCACTATCGCGAGGATACAAGAAAAATACTACTGGCCTCGCCTCTCTGCTGACGTCGCCCGTTACGTAAGGACATGCCGAGACTGTCAGCGGCGCAAAACACCGCCGACAAGGCCAGCCGGGCTGCTACAGCCGATCGAGCCACCTCGTCGACCGTTCCAGCAGATCGGGATGGACTTACTGGGGCCTTTTCCGACGTCGACGTCCGGGAATAAATGGATCATCGTAGGACTACCTCACCCGCTACGCCGAAACAAAAGCCTTGCCCAAAGGCAGTGCCGCCGAGGTAGCCCGATTCTTCGTTGAGAACATCCTCCTGCGTCACGGTGCCCCGGAAGTCCTCATCACCGACAGAGGTACGGCCTTCACGGCTGAACTAACTCAAGCCATCCTGCGATACAGCCAGACAAGCCATCGCCGCACCACCGCCTACCACCCGCAGACGAATGGCCTCACCGAGCGCCTAAATAAGACCATCGCCGACATGCTGGCAATGTACGTCGACGTCGAACACAAGACGTGGGATGCCATCCTTCCGTACGTGACCTTCGCATACAACACGGCCGTGCAAGAAACCACGCACATGGCGCCGTTCAACCTGGTCTACGGAAGGAACCCGGCAACGACGCTTGACGCCATGCTACCGGACGTCGCTGACGAAGAAAATCTCGACGTTGCCACCTATTTGCAGCGTGCCGAAGAAGGTCGACAGCTCGCCCGCCTGCGCATCAAGAACCAGCAGAGAACCGACAGCCGACACTACAATCTTCGACGACGCTACGTCGAGTACAAGCCCGGAGAGCGTGTTTGGGTCTGGACTCCGATACGCTGACGAGGACTTAGCGAGAAACTCTTACGTCGCTATTTCGGACCATATAAGATCATCCGACGTATTGGCGCACTGGACTATGAGGTCGTGCCAGACGGCATTTCGCAAACACAGCGGCGCCGCGCACGGCCCGAAGTCATCCATGTGGTGCGTCTTAAGCCTTTCTACGCCCGCTGACGAACTTAGGTACTTTGTTACTTTATTTTTTTTTCTCTTTATTACGCGTGGTTTTGTTTTCGCTTTCACATTTGTTTGTAGCATCGGGACGATGCTTTTTAAGGGGAGGGTATTGACACGTATACATGTTTATCTTTCACCGGTGGCCGCTTTCCACCGGCTAACAAATGTTAAACGTTATCGCTCGGCGCAGGACGCGCCTGTATCGGAAGTTTCTAGAACGTTATCGATGCTTCTTTCCATTGCCTGTTTTCACCGACGCTTATGTTATCTGATTGCATGACTGACGCGAATTGTCTAGAACTTTCTGGAAGACACGCGGGCATCAGGGATTATCTAGAAGCTTCGATGACTCAGGTATAAAAGCCGATGCGTTTCGCCGCTGATCAGATTTTCGACGATCGCCGACTGTGTTCGCCGCTATCGTTGTGCTTTGAGTGTACCTTGCTTTTGTGGGCACAGGTTCGCCCAATAAACAACCAGTTTCGTCGTACACAGTTTTACGGCTGTTTTCTTCAGCGTCACTACTACGTGACAATATATAGTGTTTACACAGTGTGTTCCCGATACATTCAAAGTTTGGCAAGCCAGAATTGACGCAAGAACCAATGCCCGGTGGTCCCGCGATGCCTCCTTTAACTTCCCGCGCTACCTGATCGTGACGTCGTGAACTTTGACGGCATCTGCTGAAGGGTAGTTTCTATTTACAAGAAATCTAAACACTGAAGTTACCAAGTTTTCGGAACTTTTAACGAACAACAACGGGCAAAATACGATGAGATATTTTGAAATCCGTGACATCACTCTAACCTGCCGGCGCTGAGGCTGCAAAGCGGTATTTAAAGAGTGGAACTTTGGCGTCTATTTTCTCTTCTTTTGATGAAACTCTTACAGTGAAAGTAAAGAAAATAGTTTTGAAAGTATTCTTTATTACCCTGGTTTGATTTCAAGTTAGTGCCCGCTTAGGATCTGACGCTGCAATTTACACATTTTTACGTCGACGTGCATGGGTGCCGACTGTGACGGCGTCACGTGACGCCACAGGACAACAAGGCCGCGCAGGAAACGGGCAAAACAGCTCACATGGTACACAAATGGCTTGTGAGCGTTTGTAAATTGATGTTGCAAAGTCAGGACCATGAAACACCCTAATGCTTTTTTCAAATATCTTCCGGTCGCAAATAGCCAAAAGCAGAAGAGGCTGAGTTGCACGAGTTTTGCTTTTCGTAAAGTTATTGTTTCACACTAACAGTCGCTGGACCGGTATACAGTACAGTTTCAATAAAGCATTGATACTTGTATAGCTGAAAAAGTGACAAATCGTACGTAAAGTAAAATATTAGCCACGAAAATAGCTGCATGGGCTGGAAAAAAGTTCTCACTGCTTGTCGCAGTTCATTAAAATAATTTCTTTTTTCACGAAGGGCAGGACCTACGACACAAGTCAGTCAGTTTCCTGTGCCGCAAGAAAGAGTGATTTAAGTTCGTCTAGCCTCAAACAAACAAGCATGGTTCTATTTATTGATGTTACCTAACGATAAAAGATTGAAAGACAGTGTGGTGCGGCAGAATAAAAAGAAAAAGAAAAACAGCGGTTATCATAATTATTCTAAAAGGACGTTCCCATTCTAGTATTATTAAAGTTGCCACATGTTTCTGTCATGACAGAGTACGTTATGAAGCGTTCTTTATAAAAAGCTGAAATGGAGAATTAAGACCAAACAAGCCGTTTTTTCGCATGTACATAACTATTCAGAGGGTGCGAATGATCGCTGCATAGCCTGCAAAGTATGCACGCGGGAGTTAAAATTTACCGCACATTTCCTCCAATTATATGATTATTTGGGTGCAGTTGACGTTTTCAAATATTCAAAAAGTTTTCGAAGTATATTCAAATTTTCGAAGCGACAGTTTGATTCTAAGCCCAAATCGAATTCTATTTTTTATTAGAACGTTGCGATTATTCGCACAACCCTAAAAAATTGTGGCAAGTGACAAAGGTAATCGCTAACGGAAGTTGTCACCAGCGATCAATGAGCTCGCTATTGAAAATTAGAACTTTTGAACAAAATGGGCGCCAATTACGGCAGTGGTAAGGATATTAAAGGAATTTATTTTTGCGGCAGAAGAACAAGCGCACGAGTTAAACTTTACGGTTCCATCAGCGACTTTTTCGCGCACACATCGCAATCAAAGCGCCACTTGTGTTGACCACGCGGATTCTGCCCGGTCGCCTGGCGGGCGTATACGAAACTAATCCTCGGCAAACGATCCCCTCATCGGATTACCCCGCCTGCTCTACGCCCCCGTCGACCGCCTTCGTTCGTGCCCGCCCGGTCATCCAGGGCCCTGCTATAGCAAACTGCGCAAATATTGCCTCGCGCTAACGATTGGACGCCTCCGAATGCGACTGAAGGACATCTGCGAAACGAAAGGAGGGTGGCGTAACAACGATCTCCGTTCCACGGCTGGCGTCGTCATTTACGCATCTCAAGGCGCTCTTCGGTCGGTCGTTGCTCGCGCCGACCGATTCCGCGACGCTTCTGGGAAACGCGGGACAAAAGAACACGTAGGCATACTGAGCAAAAGCACGGCTTTCGCGTACTGGCAGTCAGGCGCGGAGGCGAGTACGCGAAATTGCAAAGGCGGCGTCGGATCGCCAATGACTTAAACCTCTCGCTTTTTTTTTTCTTGCGCAAATAGGCAAGCGGGCTGACGCAGAGCGGAGACGCGGCAACCTCTGAGGCGACGACGACGGCATCGGCTCATTAGCGACGCGCGTCCCACGCAGATGCATCGGTTGCGTGCGTCTGACACGTCCAAATGCGGAGGACGAGGGGGGGTCGCTGGCCGCCGCTGCTCAAATAGAAGCTGGTGTGCGCGAGTATGTACGACTGCGGAAGCACAATAGATTCGCAAATTGCAAGACATGGTCCCATCGTAGTGGGCAAACAGGAACGCTTTTACTGTAAATTTTGAACCGGCCGCCGTGGCCCACTGAAATATTACCATCAGCCTGCCGATACCTTCAGGAATATCTATATGGATAAAAAGATAGGCATTGTGCTTGCTGATAATGTGCCTCGAAATCGTTTGTTCGAGTGGCACACAAGCACGGTACACCCTTCAGTTACGAATTAGGTTGTGCTGTCGATACATGTGTTAAAGTTACACAACTGTGTGAATGTTTCTAACCACTTCAGAATCTAATGGAAAAGTTTCGAGGTGCTGGAATGGTGAGCGATAGATTTCTTTGGCAGTTCTCGTAATTGCATAGTATACAAATATATTTTTAGTGTATACGGTACATCATCTGAAGCATTTCGTTTCATAAAAGCGTTGAAATTTCCACTTTGTTCCTTGAAGAAAGAATAGAAGGTGTAAGAACGTTGTCATCTATGTAGGCTGAAATGGAAACCGCAGAGCAGACGCAACGACGCCAACCTGAATCATGGAAAGCCTGCTACTTTGCAAGTAAGCTTCCCCCTCGACTGAAGTTTTCGCGTGCCCAGCATACCGACAGTCAACCGGACAAAAATCTGTGGAATGCACGTGACGCTTTCCAGCTGCGTGATGGATGCCTCTGTTCTTAGAGCTCCGACCTTTCTCAAGTACGCGTATTTTCTGATTTCTTTTGCTTGTTCGCTTTCTCTGTGAGCTCGTCTGGAAGCATCCGAAGAGACAATATATAGAGAGAAACTGAGCACTAAAAAAAATTAAAACTAAAAGAAACTGGTCTTCTTGGATCACGCAGTGCGAGAGCCTTAGGATCGCAGAGGTGGAGCCTTAGGAAGTAGACACTATCACAACAGAAGCAACGCAAGAATTTGAGCTATAGGACCAACAGCGGCTCTTTAGTTGCCCTTGTGATATTTGGAAACCAAGAATTTGAGCTATAGGACCAACAGTGCCTCTTTAGTAGCCCTTGTGATATTTGGAAACCGATAGGCATGCGGGTTGTTTTACTGACAAACTTAGAGCCGTGGAAAACTTGCTAGAGAACGAGAGTAAGAATCGGCGCCTTTTTCTGAGCCTTTTATCGCAGAACGTAGGGAGCATATAGCATGGAGTTGGATGAACAGAGTGGAAGGCGGTTTGTTTAACATCTGGGGAACTTGATAAAACTGAAAGTAAGGTAGATCGTGGTAGTGGGGTGCTGCGACCAAGACTTGGTGTTATTGTCAGTGCCATATGGTGCGAGTGGTCTTATTTTTTCTCTTGTTTGCTTGTCTCTCTTGCTTTGGCCACGCAGGAACCGAGCCTGCATCGCCGTCAGTCTGTTTGGGCCTGCAGTGTATTTCGACTGAATGCGTTGAGACTCGTGAGTTGGAGTTAGCTACCTCGCTAACCCAAATAACCTTCGCGTGATTTAGATTTCAAAATTGCGTCAGGTCTATGCGTTTTCTTTCTTCCCACGAAACTGTAGAGAAATATAAGACCACTGCGGCTGTAGTAATGCTGTTCCGCGGTATTTTTATTATTGTCGGCAGAGTCATAGATAAAGAGGGAGAAACACAGGCACATAGGCGGATAGATAGAGAGATAGATTTATTTATTTATTTATTTATTTATTTATTTATTTATTTATTTATTCATTTATTTATTTATTTATTTATTTATTTATTTATTTATTTATTCGCGGGGTGTACGTCGCAAAGCAATCCTGTGGCTTTGAAACGCACCGTAGTGAGGGACTCCGTATTAATTTCGACCACTTGTTACTTGTTTTTCTAACGGGCACCTAATTCTAAGTAGACGACTGTTCTAGTATTACGCCCCAATCGAAACACGTCCCATCGCGGCCGGGCATCGAGCCCCAGACTTCTAGTTCAGTTGCAGAACACGATAGCCACTCAGCTAGTGCGTCGGATAAAGTTTCACGTAATCGGATATTCCGACGAGATTGGTCTTCAAACGCTGTGCGGACAAGCTTGAGCAATGATTTCCTGCCCTCGCCCAGCAGGCAGAGACAGCGTAATTGGGCATCATTTCTATCCAGGAACCACATAGAAATAGAGTATAACGTAACAGAGTCATCGGGAGAGCAAGTTGGTCTTAGCGGCCCCCGTGGCACGCCACGTCATCGATTCGTCCGGTCAACCGCGTTGCATTAAGCATCGCCAGAAGGAGCGAAGCCTTGCGGTCATGGCGACACAGTCAGGCAGAGAGAAACAAAAACTCCTGACAGGAAATAAACATCATGAGAAAAGGGAAAAAAAAGCAGGATGCTTTACAGATGTCTTAGAAGGGACACCTGCATAATAATTGCGTTCTGGATATGCTGTGCAGGCAAGCTTGCAGGAAAATAGCTAAGTGGAGGGCAATTTCTTTCTCTTTCAAGCGTTTTGCAACATTGGAAGGTCAAAGAAGCCCAACAAAACCACATTAAGCCTTGCGAGCTGAGAAGATGGTTAGTTACGTGTGATCAATTACAGTAATTATGATACAGCAGATACAGAACCGGACACGCGGGATACGTATACTGCCTGTAGTAACATGATGCCATGCTTTTTCAGCGATGCTTTATAGGGGAGTTCAGCAACGCGTTTCGTGTGGGGCCGGCTACGTGGTCGGGGTGCAGGATGACTAGGTACAGACCACAGAGTCGAGCGGATGCTGCATATGGAAATATGCGTCGAATATAGCAGGAAGTATTGAAGATCTAACCTTATAAATGCTATTAAGAGTTTGAAAATATCCCCTTCATAGACGGAACTGGAATGAACATCGCAAAAAAGTTGCAACCCTTTGGGTCTTCGGGCAGCCGTAAACGAGACACCTAAGACTGAAGGGTCTCTTATACAGCATAGCTGTGTTTACTGCCCGAGTTACTCGAATTTGCGTACATTTGCGAATGTTTTTTTTTTTTCGTGTGATATGCCAGCGCCCATTATAAAACGTATAAATTAAATAGTTTTAGGTAGCTCGATTCGAAATTTCCAAGGCACATGTTTTCAGAACTGCGCTGGTGGGGTACACTACTCCGCAGTAAAAAAATCTGTCAGAAAAAAAATCGACCCACAGAAAAAAAATCGACCCACAGAATAAAACGTAGCTGCGAATACCCAACTTGTTACGTATCACCCTCTTGTTTTATTGCGCTACTCGTATAAGCTCCTGGACAAACCGAGAGCACAGATTGTTTGTGCAAGTGGGATGCTAGATTTTGATTTCAAAATGAGTGTGCAGGCACCACCAGTCTTCTACTAAAATAGTTATTCGCAGAACGTTTCATTTCCTTGGCACTCCCGAGAAAATAGTTGAGCGATCGCCGTCTATTCTTATTAACGAACAATAAGTAAAGCATTTAAGGGGCCAAAAAACGTTTATTTACGATCAATCAAGTCAAGCCCGAATTTCCCGTAGTATATGCGCTTACAAATACACAAAAGCGCCACTGTATTACATGCATTACCGATACACACGTCAGCTATCACACCATCGTGCACTAATGTCGCTTAGACTGGAAATGACGTGTTAAACAAAGTAGCGGTGAAGCCTACGAACGTGAGCGTGGTTGTGGAACAAAGAGCTGTAATGAAGTTTCTCACAAACGAAAGACTGAAACCTACTGAAATTCGTATTACACTTCAAGCTCAGCATGGCAACGAGATTGCAAGCCGTAAGCACAATATCTTAGTGGTGCAAGTGGTTTTTGTTGGTGCAAGGCGTCTGTGGAATACGATCCAAGAAGACACTGCTCGTTGGCAGTGAAACACAAGTTTTGGGATGTTATTGCATTATTTCCCACGATGTTTTGGGAAATAATGCAACGTTTCTTATGTTGATTTCCTCCTAGCCATTAGACTATCGGCAAGGCGTACTGCTGTGAACTTTTCCAACGCATGCACATTGCATTCTGAGGAACAAAACCTGGCTTGATTACCATGGGCATTCTCTGCATGCAGGACAATGAACGCCGGAATACAGCGCACCGCACAATGTGCACTTTGCGAGATCTCAGGCGGGAGGTACTTCTTTCATGTGCCATACAGTCCTGACCTCGCTGCAAGCCATTGTCATTTGTTTGCCTCACTGGAAGAATCCTCAGAAACCTACAATTCATCATAGACGATGAGGTAAAGAAGATTGTCCGTTCATGACGGTGACGCAAGGAGAAAACTTTCCATGCGGCTCACATTGCGGCTTGCACCACTGATGAGTTTACATGAAGGCGTCAGTTTCAAGGGGGTTTAACTCGAGCAGTCAGGCCATTTTCATGGGTCTAAACATACCTCCTTATTCCGAAAATGAATAAGTCTAGGTTTTACATGAGTACCCGTTGTACTACCATGAAAATGTGGCCACAAATGAGCAATGAACTTTGCAAAGAGAACCTAAATTAAAGCACTATGACACACAACTGCAGCAGAATAGTTTGTAAGGCTGAGACTTCGTTTGTGGAAATATTTCATGTAATACATATAGGGACTCCTGCCTATCTTCTTTGGAGGCATTCAGTCATATGTGTGTACTCAACGGTGGTCGACTACCACGATGTTTTATCGTCACTTCTTAGCCTAGTTATGAAATAAAAGGCCTACGTACAACAAAGTGGTAGCAGAAGGTGAGCCGGAATTAAACGCTTATTGAGAAATATCAATTATTACCAAGAATAAATAAAGGTTATAGGAAGGCAATACTAACACTCGTCAAGCTGTTTTCACACAATTTTCTTTCATGCCCTCAAATGCAGTGCCACAAAAAAAAAATGAAGTGGCTATTTCTGTTGAACAGTGCAAACATGAGGCGAGAGGGCTGAGCTGATGTTTGCCCCTGTTGCATCCCTACTACTAAAAGCCTATTTATGACCCGTAACTTTGACCCAATAGTAACATATGGGCTTACTTAGGAACAAACGAAGGATTATACAGGACCTGTTATGGTGAGGTAAAACTCGAGTTATGAGTGTGTTAATATAGATATTGTTCTGGCTTTGCACTCCCTCTACTTTATCAAATTGTACTTCTTGCCTTCGGCTTCTCTTCCTTGCTGTCGGCGTCCGCTGTTGGTTTTTCTTCTCTTCCACTACATCCAGTTGTGCATGCTTTCACCTTTATGTGCTTAATAGCCGAGTCGGCGCAAGCGGATGAAATTGACTCCTTTAAAGCGCATATATTTTAGCAAACGCGTGCCGAATAACTAATCAACCCGGAAATACTCTTGGAGAGTTGGACCTGCTGGCCGTGACGGTGTATATAGGAACAACCACTCAGGTTCAAGGCACCTACAACGCTACTAGTGTTTGCGGAGTGCTGTATCAGATTCGTATATGTTTTCATGGAATGAATCCCATTAGAACAAGGCGGTTTGCATCTACGTATTTAAATGTAATACAGATGGCGCATGGCGTTTTCCTCAACATGCTTAATTAGGGCCCACCGTGCAACCAGGAAAGTGTGAAAGTGCATTAGTCATTGCACCCAGAAAAGTTAAGGATGGTACATACGATACAAAATAAAAAAATGTGTATTATGAACATTCGGGGCGTCTACACATCATTTTAGTTTTCTGATGGGGTCAATATTTTGTCTGGTTTCAGTTATGCTTAGCATCAAGGGATTTCTTGACATTTTCGGTCTAAATGCACGGAGTAGTGCAAGTTCAGGGCAATTGTACGGCAATTTTCTTACAAAAGGCATAAATCCTAGTCTACAATACTAGATTCACGGCTGTTGAGATCACGGAATGAGATAGCTTAGAGGTGAAGGAGGAAAAATGGTCGTAAGAAATTATTACAAAACGCTTCAAACAGAACATATATGTCCGATGCTTTGAAAGCTAAAAACCCAAAGCGTGAGTCCAATGCGCCACTCAGGGCAATTTCACTCCGGAATTCTACGTATGGGATACAAACAAGATCGCAGAAAGGAAGAAAAATGAAGCTCTTTCAGGCTCCACATTCCTTACGAAAAGAAAACTACACGTCTCGCTTTGAATTCCAAAACCCCGGGACAGCGATTCGGGCGCCGTTTTCTGTTCCGCAATGTCACCCTCGTTCCGGCGCCAACCGACGGCTTGCCACGCTTATCTCGCTGCCCTTGGCTTCTCCTTCGGCGGGATTAATTTCCGCTTCCTCAGTGCGTGGCACTTCCGGTTCTCTTCCGGGACGGACAGGAAACGGCCTGCCAAGCGCCTGCTGCGACTCGCGTCCCGTGGCTATACCACTGATAATTTCTGCCCTCCTCCTCCGTGGTGCCCCCGTCCATTCCTCTCTCTCTCAACTGTCTGCATTCTTCTCGCCTTGCTTCCTTCCTGGAGCCCAGTGGAAATCGCCCAAGACGCATAAGCGCCCCCTGCCGGAACACTTGGCCGCAACCATGCGGTGGTGGAAGACACGGTTGGTCGCCAAAGGGGCTGGTATGCTGGCTCTCGCCACGAATGTTTACTGGCCTGTTTACAACCTGGGCCGACTTAA
This sequence comes from Dermacentor silvarum, assembly GCF_013339745.2. Classification (NCBI taxonomy): domain Eukaryota; kingdom Metazoa; phylum Arthropoda; class Arachnida; order Ixodida; family Ixodidae; genus Dermacentor; species Dermacentor silvarum. The sequence goes on from NC_051157.2 coordinate 94,337,681, forward strand.
TAAAGGAGCTGCATCGCCAAGGCTGCGTACTGCGGCGCGTACATTGGAAGTTGCTAAACGCCGGTAGTTAAAGACTGCCGGTGCGGAAACATGTAACTAATGGCTGACTATAACCTTGTGCCTCTCCACCCTTTTCATGTTTTGGAACTTAATTTCTTCGGCCAATGTTGCGACTAACCCACAGTTTTCGTCTTTCAGATGAACGCAACGAAACTCTGCGCATAACAGCTTCGGGTTGGGTTCTTTATTACTTGCTATTTGCTATTTTTGTTTCTATCATTTGCTCTTTCTTTAGCAACGGTACGCTTTCTTCAAGTGTAATTTAAAAAATTAAAGTCGATTGTACGAAAAAACGTTAGCGCAAGGACTCGTGAAACACTTACGATGAATTCTCTGCGTGGAAACACGTGATTATGGGGACCAGACGCACTTGTTGAAATGTAGGTGAAGCGAAACGTTCATGAAGCGTACAATTGTCTTTATTTTAATATAATGCAATGCGTAATCTTATGCAGTGTTTACTTACCGCGCTAGAGCCAGCTTTTATTATCCGGTAATGTTTATGTTTATGGTAAGGGAACAAACAGCGCTAGGACGGGATGAAGTGAGTCTGCGCACTCAAAAATAGTTACACATCTGCGCACTCAAAAATAGTTAAAAGAAGCATTGCCGTCTCATGTCTCAGAGCAGCTCTGACCCGTTCATGCCACCACCGGGTGGCTAGCAGCTTCATGCACCAAGTGCACCGGCTTATCCAGGCTGGGTACCCCATGGCCCTGCTGATGAGTGTCTCGGAAAAGCTTTTGGTGATCCTCACCAGAGGGAGGGCAGGACGTGACGCCCAAGACAAGGGACCTCATGTGAGCACCACCGTCATACCCTATGTCCATGGGGTCTCGCATAGGTTAAAGAAGGTCGCCATAAAAATAGGCACACGCGTTTTGTTCAGCGCAAGGGACAATTTGTCGGCGCTATGCCGCAAGGTAAACAAGGAAGGCCCCAAAATAGCAACCTGTGAGAAGCAACACAGAAAAGCTCATGTTGAGTGCGCATGTGCTGTTGTGTATAAAGTCCCACTCAAGTGCAAACGCTGCTACATTGGCCAAACAGGCCGATGTTTCAATGACCGGCTGAGGGAACATGCGTACGCAATGAAAGGGTCTGTACCGAGCCATTTAGCGCAGCACTGCAAAGAATGCGGCTGCAAACCTCTCTTTGAAGATTGCACAATAATAGGTAGGTATAAAGATCAAAGAGCACGCGAGATTTGGGAAGCGTTCTGCATTCAATCGCACGGAAACTCCTGCGTCAGCGTACCCTTTGTCTCTCTACATAGCTGCGAGATAAACTACTTGTTAAAAACATGATAACCTGCCATGACGACGCGCGTGATTAACTACTTATTAAAACATGATAACCTGCCTTGACAACACGCGTGATGTGTTGATTTTATTCCCTTCCCGACGCAGAAACCGTGTTTTTCTGGTCTTCTGCGCTGAACCTGTGCTTTGTATATATTCCTTTGACAGCAATAAACCAGTGGTTGTTAGTTCAGCGCTTTGTCTGTCTACTCACTTCGTCCCGTCCTAGCGCTGTTTGTTCCCTTACCAATGATGTACCAACCAGCCCAGACAAGCACACTCCTTATGTTTATGAATTACGCCGTTCGAACCTAGCACAGAATTCACACAGCTGTTGATTCAGATGGAGAATGTGAGACGTCAACGTATAAATCTTACGGGGACGGAGGTGATATTTATTATTTCTCGAGGGAAGAGGGGTGAGGAGATATTTGAGCTGGGACAAGTGTAATACATATGTTAAAAAAAATTAAGGCTGCCATGTCCCCTTGTATCCGAGTGGCACAAAACCCATTGGCCCAAGAAATGGAGGAGCCCAAATATATGAAATATACGAAAATCAAGCAAGCCGTTGACAAGCCATTGAAAAGTCATGTGGTATTCTAAGAAGAGCTCTGCGCACTTTCAAGGTACCCATGCCCTACCTTATCCTTTCAGGCTTTAAGTACTACTTTATTGTAGGAAAATTACAGAGCCAAAGTGCGCTAACTTGCACTACTTTGTTGCTCATTTCGCGCTATAAACGACGGAGCGTCCCATGGCACATATACAGTTTGTAAGAATGGTGTAGCCAAAGTTATCAAAATCAAGTAATCCATTCAATTAAATCCGCTATTTCATTATGAGTTATGTGTGCTTTAAAGATACATACAAGACTAAATTATACGTAGATGTTTGATTGCGCATGCAGAGAACAGAAACGCTGGCTCACACTACTTTGTCGATCAACAGGCAGTGAATATGTAGTGTATCAATGAACACTTCCTCTGTGATGTGGACCAACGGACGTAAACCCGTGATGGTGTAAGCAGTAAAGCTTCAATTTAAAAAATTCGTCTCCGGAAAGACAGTCCGCATGCCTTCTCTTGTCCCGGTGCTTCGGTTGCCGTGAGGTTAGCAAAAATGTGCCCTCTAGATAACGCATCCAAAGAAGCGCTCGAATTGTAGTCTATAGAAATGTAGGTGCCTAGATGACTCTTCAGTAGCTTTAGCAGACCATTATCTGAGAAGCATCACACGCGTTTATGGGAGAACAATTGATGAAGTAACTATCAATTGTAACAATTGTTGCTTTCAAACATTTGCATGCTTTAGCTTTGGCACACACGAAGCTACGTCTCACTATTGCCGGAACTGGCTAGTCAGCGGCACGGTTGATAAGGAATGAACCGAATTGAAGGAAAATAATTTAGAAAGACATATTTGCAGGCTTCTATCAGATGCGTACAAACTACGTGCTTGTTGGTGCAGTCGTTGAATATTGCCGTGCAAGTAATGCATTCTGAATTCACCCAGCGCGTTTCAATTGCGAAACATTTTTTGCCTATAGTCGGAGCCAAGGTCAAACGTAAGACTACCTAAGGTCGCAGAGTTTGTCGCCGATGCGTCGCACCCCCATGTGTCCGCTCGATTGCCGCCATTGGCTTGGTGGCACTTCCTTGCTGCACTCGCCGGATCGCGTGTGTGCACGCCACAAATACATGTGGTTCGGTTGCGCTACCTGCGCTATGTTGCGTGTAGGTCTCTACTCGCAGATACAACAGTGGGCCCTCGAGAGCATCAAGTGGAAAAGGAGTGGAAGAGTGTAAATGCTCTGCAGAGGAGGTATTGCCGCGCGGATATATATATATATATATATATATATATATATATATATATATATATATATATATATACAAGCACAAGATGTTAATATGCTGGAGATGTTAGCCTTTCTGTTCACCTCATATGCTCCTCCAAGATTATTGCGACGGATATGTTGAATGCATATCGAAGGGACGAGTGCGGTAAGGCATGAGGTGAAGCGACGGGCCAATGAGATGCGTGCGGCCATGGAGCAGCGCCTCACCAGGATGCGCTAGCAAGAGGCGACGCGCGGCCGAAGAACAGTGGTACACCAAGCCGTCGGTCACCGAGACAAAGCGGCTCTGGTTGGAGTAACGGTACTTTCAAAACATAGACGCGTACCTCCAAAAGGGCTTCGTCGAAGACGAATTCGGTGTGGCATGTAGGGACTGTGACGGCTTCTGGTTCCGATCATACGTCGTCAGAGTGTCGTGGCCCACGCATGCATAGTGGTCCTCAAGAGAGCGATTCCCCGAAAAGACGTGACATTGTTCGGTCTGTGCGCTGCGTCCAGAGTGTGAATGATTCGCATTAACTTAGATAATCATCGCGGATGGTTTGTGCCATAATTCTTTGTTCTTGATCTACATTTTAATTTGGCTACGATGTACCAACTGTACATAATTACCTCTTTCCGTACCGCGCCCATTGGGCATGGTTAGCCCTATATCGATGGTTTGAAACGCCACTTACGACACCTTCCGCGCTGCTCACGGACATACTGCGCTATCAGACTTGAAGGAGGAGAAATATATTTTAGTTTTCTAAGCAGTTTACTTTTTTCCCTTGAGGCGGTAATCTTTAGACGCGCTCCGAAATTTCTCGATCGTCAAAGGAGAACGAAAAAATGGCTGCCCGCTGTCGATGGCTTGAAACGCCGCTTTCGAGACCTTCCGCGCCGCTCACTAGGGAGCCTACATGCAACGGCGTTGCATGTAGGCACCCTACCGCTCACGGACACACTGCGCCTTCGGGCGCGAAAGAGGAAAAACTATATTTTTGTTTTCTAAGCAGTTCGCTTTTTTCCGCCACACGATGATTTTTAAACGCGCTCCGGAGTTTCGCGATCGTCAAAACAGAACGCAAAAATATCCGACTACGGAAACGGCGCATGCGCTTCGAGAGATCGCAAATATCGCGATTCCGCTGCCTCTGCTCCTGATCTTATCGATACATCAAATAGGAGCGAGTAAGAGCACGCTGACTTTTCGTTGGACTTTGAGTCTGAAAGCGATGACGACGCAAACCAGCCCGGAACATCGCCGGCCGCAGCCCGGCACGTCCAACTGTAGTGCTTCCAGTTAAATTTTTGTAGCGGAATACTTGTTCAAATAAACATTTAGATTTTTTCGGAGATAGTGCCTAATAGACGGCAATACATTTTGTATAACTCATAATTTCTTTGTAGACAAACTTCTTTCAATTTTCTCGCACAATATTGATTTTAACAATTTATATAGTTTTTATTACACACATCTCGCTAATAAAGCTTTTATGCCTGAAAAGCGTATTTATTTGGCTTTCCGTTTATGTATTACATGAAATATTTAGTGCAGTAGTTCCTTCGGGAAAAACAATCTGCCGTAACATACAAAAACACCTATTTTCCCAATAGCAGGGAAAGATTTAAAGCAAGATAACAGCGCCATGTATTCCCCCAACCACATAAAATTTAAAGTGAGACTGGTCTGTCCTTGATCTTTTCGCGGTGTAGTCCTAGAGTTGCCTTTAGAATTGATAGACACGACATAGCATTGCTTCAAACAAAATGTGAGATTTTATAGAACGGCACCTCTTACTTGCCAAATATACTGAAAGAAAGAATAAAATAGGACAATTGACAAGTTACAAACGGAGGTGGCACTGACCACAAGATGTCATTTAAAGGCTATACTGCATAGTCGCTGACAAAGGGAACTACAACAAAGGTAACAGTTAGAGAATAGATACTAATACGTGAAGACAAATCAAAACGTTTAACCAGGTCGTGAAAAAAAAAACTCTGCCCCATGACCACCCAGGCGGCTTCACTAAAGGTAGAATATAAGGCGAAAAAGATAACAAGGAGAAACATTACGCAACTGCGCATGCCGCTACCAATACTAGCTACCACAAAAGCCCAATGAACTGAATTGGTCGAGTGGAGTCATGGAGGCCACTATTTGATTATTATCATCATTATTATTATTATCATCAATATTATCACCATCATCACCAGTTTAATTTATGTGCGCTGCAGAACAAAAGCACCTTCCGTCGATCTCCAATTACCAGCTGACTTGCGCTCAGCTTACAACATCCTATACCTGAAAATGAGTTAATTCGTCCCAGCAACTAATTTTCTGCCGTCTTCGACAGCGCCTGCCACCCCTTGGCACGCAATATGCAACACTGATTGACTACCGGCTCTCTGCTCGGTGCAATACATTGCCTGCCCTGCAACCACTTCTGCCACTCAATCTCAAATTAGATATCCACTATCCCCGTTTGATATCTAATCCGCAACGCTGTTTTCTGGTCTCTCAACGTTACGCCTGAAATTGTTCTTTCCGTTACTCGTTGTGCGGAATTTATGTTCTTCTCAAGCTTCTTAATTGGCATCCAAGTTTCTGCCTGATATGTAATACATAACTGTTAAACGTGAAATATCTCGTTTAGACAATTCGGGACAGGGCGAATCCTGTCGTGAATACTGCGACAAAACTAATAGTACATTTAGAAAACACACGACAGCAAGAAACAGTGACATTGTTCCACTCGCATCAATCTCTAACTCGATCTCATAGTTATCGCCTTCAAACGGATGAACACGTTAAAACAAAGAGCGGTGTCTGTTCCTGTCACAGTGTTCCTATTGAAATGCGAGATCGCTTCACTGTATACATTACTGGTATGAGACAGTTCTGTTCCAAGCTCCCTGTTTGTACGTCATTATCAGTTCATTTTGTTTCCTGCACGCAGCTCTACGGCTTATGTTTCGCTTCCTTAAGAAAATTAAGAGCTCACTTTCATTTAACTTCCCTAGCTACAACAACATTCCGCAGGAGATTTTGTTTGTTCTCTTCTTAATTTCGCAACCAGGTAAACTAGATATATGATGAATTTAGAAAGCGGCGTTTCCTTCTGTTTTCGTCACTGAAAACGGTGACCTATAATGGCAATGTTAATGCTACGAAATTACATGATAATTTGTGTTGCATAAGGCTTCACTGACGAAATCCAAATGAACTCCGCCATTCTTTTTCCGCCTCGTGATGACCGGGCTTGTCGTGACACTATAACATTCGATGGAGCTAGTAGAATAACAGCATCCTTAATAAGAATACGGAAAAGAAGTACCTACAAATCAGATTGGTGTTTCTATGTGGTACGAGAATAGTCGCAAGAATGAGTCAACCTGGTTTCGCTGCCTCATTAGAACACAGGTAAACGGCCTTGGAGATATAATCCCGGGTTCTGGCGCTCATTGAGAAATGGAGTGGGCTACTGAGAACAATGAAACGAGGTTACCTGGTCGATATTGAGCCTTCCTGGCGTAATTACCGGAAAGCGATGACTGCCCCCCCCCCCCCCCCCCCACTCCCTCCTCTTAAAAAACAGCTTTCTCTCGCATAAACAAAAAAAAAACAACGTTTAATAAAGTGCCTTCTAAATGAAAACGAAAAGGAGAGAAAAAGTAAGTGAAATGGACCTAATCACAACACAGCTTTGTCCAAGTAGACCATCATTTATGTTCGTAATTGCGTGCGCTTCGCAGAGACATCGATAAATGTAGGTAAGTCGCATTAATTTTCGTTTCAAATGTTTTGTTGTGCACGTGCGTCTTCATACGCCCACATAATTACGCGTGTGCTCATTTGGTTGGCTTGAGTGGCGATAGCTAAAATTTAGATGAAGCCTAACATTGGAAGTTTGTGTTATAAGATCTATGTGGTTATCAAATCTTTTAGAGATTACAATGTCCAAATCAATATCTGTCATTTGTATTCGCAATTATACATGCATGTGCTTTGGTGGGAAATAAAGTGCAGGTAAGGCACTTTCCCGTACCTCCAACGATCTAAAAAACATCAGGGCCTGAATTCCCAAAACGCTCTTAGGCTGAAACTGTTCTGAATAACCGATGCCAGTCAATGGCAATATTGGGCATATTATAAGTGACGGTGGCCGGCGAATGACAAAGAGCACTTACGAACAAGAAGCTTTGTGAATTTGGCCCCAGGTGTAGAAGGCCACCTTTTTAACTATTCCACTATTTACGTGCCCCTGATAATTCACACAATCGCTAGTATAGTTCCCCGAGTTCGCCTTTCCCACCTGTTGTGTGTAATCAGTGACCTTGAACTTGTCCATTCGCCCCAAGGGGATACCACAGTTCTATAACGAAAGCGTTAGTAAACACATCCAGTGTCAAAACAGCTAGGTGTCCTTTATTATTGGACCACCTAGCATTTGGTGTTTTAATCAGATGTAGCGTTACCATCATCCTTAATGACTATTGTCGCGGAGCAGTTTGATATAGACGAACGAGATGGTGCTTTCGGCGGCGCGCCATACGTTGCCTCAGTGAATGCGCACGAATGCAAAACCATTACTGCGTCTGCCCTGCTACTGTGTGATCAGCTGTCGCAAATGCAACTGGGTGTTCCTTAACTGCACTGTGCCCTATTCATGCTGCAAAATGTGTAACTATAGAGGGAAGACATGTGCGGTAGTTAGCTGCCAAAATAGGGATTCGCATGTTAAGGAATGGAATCAACCTGTGTTGCCGCTGCTACACAAGCACTGGCTGTGTTGCCACCCCTTTGTGATGCATGGCTTTCCTCTAGGAAAAAAAAAGTAATTCATCCGCCAGCGCTGCATCGCTAACCTCCGAAGAAAGGACTTCTACTCCGGAACGTCGCCACATAAGAGTGAGTATACCGCTCGATACAAAAGGGAGTAGCACCCCTTATTGGCACAGCAAGTTTCTCGCACGTTGTCTACACACATCCACTCGTACTCGCACGCAAACTTACGCTTACTCTATCGCCAACGTATCACTAATAAGTGAATGGGCGCACACTTGAATCAATGTGCCGAAGCATAAGTGTAGGCGGCTACAGCGACTACACACGAATGTTGGAAGCTGAACGTTTCGTGACGGTTCACAGAGTAAGCGAGGGAATAGTGATAAGACGTCTTTGAATACAAGCTCCCCAAAGTACAATACATTTACATTCCAAGCTTTGTGCGCAGCAAGAACAAACCTACCACAGCAGAGCACACCCGCGAGAGATAAGGTTGAAAATAAACAATCAGATAGTGGCCGCACCTGAAGTCCTTATATAAGAAAAGTACCGCCATCCTTTGATCAACGCCGCTTCTCTCTCTCCTGTATCTCCAATTGGACGATGATAGCGCGCGCTTTCACTGCTTTATATATATTTTTTCAGCCTCAGAGCCATGTTGAAAGTCTCTGCGCAGCCGCAGTCGCCGGCGGCGGCGGCGATGGGCGCCCGGCCTGAAAGCTTCAACCTGGACTTTCTAGTTGCGCCACTGTCGCCTTGCTTTCACAAGCAAAAAGGAAAGAAAAAACAAGCGCTTTAGGAGAGGAGATATCGGAGGAAAGAGTAGATGGCGGTACTTTTCTTATATAGAGACTTTAGCCGCACCGGGGAACTGAAGAACTTTACTGAGTCCGAAGCATGACAAGCCGCTGCTTCAAAATGTTTGCCAAATAAAGAACGAAGAGCACACTGATCCTGATTTAATTCACAAGCGGAAAGTTTGGACAGCTTGGAATACATTTCTAGCCGCGCCTTTAGTACAAGCACCGTATACGGTGCTCGCGCCGTTTGCTCAAGGTGTAATGAGCTCTGAAAGCACTTACATGACCTGTAAAGCTGTGGCCAAAGCTTCGTGTCGTCCACACAGTCACCGTCTATGATATCTGTCAAAACGGAGGTTTGCTGCTCCACACCGGCGTCACGTGCTTGCATTTTAAACATGGAGGCAGCTGAGGCAAGCAATGGACGCGTCACCACGTGATGAAACATGGCAGCGCCCACGGCACCGCCGGGAAAAGGGTCAATAATTAGGGAAGTAGTTATTAGAATGGTGTTGACGGGGTTGAAAAGTGCAAAGATAATGCGCACGTAAATGTGTAGAATATTCATCACCAGATACGTGTAGGGAGTGCGACGAATTGAACTCATCCGGTTAGCTTACCATATACTGAAGTGTAAAGAATACAATAAAATCGTCTTTGTTACAATGAAGCGTCTTCAAGGTATTACTTGTGGGAATGCGAAAGCATTATAGTCGCCTTGGTGAAATGTTTTCACTTTTCATGTTTTTCAGATGTATTAAAGTTGTTTATGCTGATTCGCTTTGTGTGTTTGTGTATACATTGGCCATAGACCAGACATATTCGGAAAACTTCTGCTGCAGAATGATGACACGCTGGAAGCAGCACGCTCATTTTATACACTTATGACGTGGCGCCACCTCCTCCCCATTGTCTGCGCCGTCACGTGCCCAATGACGCAGGCAGTTGGCCACACCTTTAGTTAGCCACACGGCTGAGACATGACGTATGCAATCACGCTACGCACTAGGCACACCTTTAGTCCGCCAGAACCGTGGAGCCACCATGGCGTCGGGGAAGCGTGCTCGCATTCCAGATGCCCGGGTTAGATTCCCACCGAGACCGAAATTTAGCAAATTTTCTCTTCGAAGTTATTAATTTACGCATTTCTCAGGAACCTGCCTGAGAAATGTGACGTCAATCTGATCATTTTTGACGTGCTTTTACTCTTTGCGCGGTCGGCCATTCTTGCTACATCGCTCGGTCACGCCGCCGACGTCGAGACCAGATTTTCGCATAATGAGGCATATAATGCCTTCGCAATAAATATGCAGGATGGAGGCGATCATAGTACTCTGTGTTTGCAATAATTTACATAACTTTCAAACAACTTGCCGCTAATTTTTCCCAGTGAAGCTGCTGAGAGCGCAAGCATTCGCCACAAGCATGAGGACAAAAGCATGCGTAAGGAGTTAAAGGGATATCGACACAAAATCTGAAAAATTTACGAAAATGCTGAAAATGAATCCTTAGTGTATGATTAAACCGAAAAGAAGTAGTGTCTTATCGCATTTTTGAGCTGATGGCTTTATTTTGGACATTTTTGTGAGGGCGCGCCTCTGGTGCCTCTACCGGAGATGAGTACACGTCTGAAGACGAGGACCATTCCAACTTGGCAAGAAATATTACCGCTTACGGTTAAGAACCTTCCGCGTCGCGCGACGAGGAAGAGCAGGCGGCCGCGGAAGTGCCGGTCAGGTTTTCGCGAACCGTAGCGCGAAGATTTCTCTCTGCACCAGTACCTTGTACAAGAATTATTTGTCATTTCCTCTGTAAACTTGCTTTTTCAAGAGCGAACGCAGGCTAGGCAGGTGCGGGGTACTTCAGCACTGCGTGGATGACTGAATAGTAGCTTACATATGCCGTCGGCTTGAGCAACTGCTGTGAGGTAGCAGTACCTCCGAGACTCTCACGTCCACTTCGCCAGCCGACCGACAGATGGCAGCACCTGTTTGGCGTTCTGACCAGTATTTTTTTTCTGCTTTTAGTAAGAAGCAGAGCTGTGTGTGTGTCTGATCTCGTGAGTCGGCGCTCGCTAGCCTTGTATTGTTTTACTATGCTTTGCCAACATTTTGAAAGACATTACTGCCAGCGTGCCCAGCCTCGGGCATCTCGCCCCAGCCTCGCCCTCACACTGCTCAAGAAGGCTGCAAGTAAACGAAAATAGTACCGACATCTTTTCGCCTCCTCTTTTCCAACGCGCCGCTGATCAATTGTGCCTTGCGTTTTCGTGAGAAGACCGATGGCACAGCAGTCATGCTTTAAGCATTGCCTTTTGAGCGGCATGCCGGGGCTTTTTAGCACAGCTGGGCTGGTCACATAATCATCGTCCACGAAGTGGTCCGCGCAAATGAAGTCATTTTTAGAGGTCTCCAGGCTGTGCGTGATGGCTGACTGACGGGCAGGTATCCAAAGTTTACGCACCTTCTCGTCTCTGAGAAACGTGTGCGACGGCGTGTCACGACCGACGATGCTGTTATAACAGCAATGTCTGGGCATTTCCTTCCGCCGCGACGAACGCGTCAATACCGAACGACGACCGCGGGAAGGCGCATGTAAGACGCACCACCTGCGTGGAGCACCGACGGGGATGATGGTTCGGACGGACCACGTAGCGAAGATCGCCGAAAGGGGTTAAACAAACGCTGCAAGGGACCGGCACTTCGGAAACACTGCAACGGCTGTGGCCGACCTTCGCGGCGCGCGCGCGCGGGTGGGGGTTATGACGTCAAATTTCAGCTTCTGCCGGCGCCCGCTTTGAGGCAAGGTGCCACAGAAAATCGCAAAAAAAAAGATGTTTCTCGTTCCTTTTTTCAAAGCAGCTTGTTATATTTGTCAATTTCAACAGTCAAACTTTTGTTCCGACGCAAAAAACCACTCGCCAACTTTTGTGTCGGTATCCCTTTAAGGGAAGAGTCCTCACTCAGTGCAAAACAGGCGACAGATCACGGCGGAAATTCTCAAATACGGAATACGTTAAATGTGGCACGCAGTGGAGATAACTAAAAATGTCGGTTAGTTGCGCAGTTACAAGAAGTTGGCAAATCAAAATTGTGAATTCAAGGTAGCATCGATAGTCAGGCGGATAGTAGCCACGCTAATAAATTAAGGCAAAGGTAAAGAGGTGGAGCAGGAAAGCGTCATGTAGTTCTCGAGAACGCTACAGAATATGCGAGAAACAAGAATGGGTATGAAAATTAAGAGCGCCCTCTTGTGTTAATAAGCGGCCGTCAAAATGACGCATGAAAAACGGGAAACAAATGTTGAAATGGAGCTGGCTGCTCAGAAAAAGTAAGTAAAAAAATAATTACCGAGGAAGACAAAGCAAGCGCAGCCAGAAGATGGAAAAAAGAGAACTCGCACGGCTAATTTTAACCTATTGCGTACCCTGAAGCGCGCTGCACTTAACGCTACAGTTCATTCAACCGAAATTGCCAAGTGTGCCAGTTTTATGCACCACTAAGCAAACATAATTGATGGGTCTGAATTGGCGCTGAATCTACAATGATTGAAAATTAGATCATTGTGCTATAATTTCTTTACGTTCTTTATTGTATGTAGCATTCTTTCAGCGGCCGCCAGCTGCATGCCGCTAAATTTTATAAAACGGATGTACAGAAGTCATTACTTTTCAAGTAAAGCTCAGCCAGTAAAGCTCAGTTGCAGCATTCTCATCAAAAAGCTGCAACTGTTGCTGTTTATCTAGAGAAAAAGAGACAAAGAGAAAGAGATAAAAGATAAAAAAAACATACACGTACGTTTAGCAAAGAATATTTACTGTTGATCACCCTGTAATGGGAAAGGGGAAAATTAGTTCGAAGGATGAGGAAATTGAGAGAGGGAGAATGAACAATATAAAAATGCTGCATAATTTTATTATCTACCTAGGCAATTGCATATAGGCGTGCAGTGCGCCTAACCTGTGGGCCCATTGGCTCTTTCCAAGTGAATAAAGTTAATAAGGACTTTTGACGGCATAAATAAAGCGCTTATTTCCCGAGAACTAGGCTGGCCATGGGGTGAATAAAATTCGCCATGGGGCAAATAAAGCTGTCGGAAGCAGCTTGGAGCCTGGATTGGGACGTAATTCCCGCTTCAATAAACAGATCAGTGAAATACTTTTGCAGGCCTAGAGAGCTGTGAAACTATTTGACTGAGCGAAATGAGCCGATCGGTTCATTCGCTAGAAGAATGTGGCTATTTGTTGAATAAAACACAACCAAGAAACGTGAAAATAAATAAACTTAAGCGTATTCTGGAGTTTCGGTTTTAACAGAACAGCTGTCTAAGTATGTTCTTCCAGAAAATATAAAAGGCGGAATAACGCAAACACGGCGCGTTAGATTTGAATACTATATGTGTAACTGTAAATGTCAGTATTATTTCGACATGCTAGCTGACTTATCCTGTATCACCTAAATGACTCACCCGGCTGATAAAACAATGTGCCTTTCTCGTTTCATTAGAGGTTACTATTTTAGGGATGCCGTTCTTGCATTCTTGCTTGATCTTGTTGAAATTTGTATTCAGCTAATGCAGAATGCACTTCAGTCAAGGGCATATAACCTTCAACATGCGAAAGACCAACAATGTTCCGGGGCGCATTCGTGACCGAATCCACTGCGCGTTTCTTGTCAAGATGTGCCGATTCTTGTTTTCCACCTCTTCATAGCTTTGCTTAGACCGACTCCCACAGTTCATCGGCTCTGTATGATTTCTTAACGACCCACGCCGTCTATGCATGGTTAACTGCGAAGTGCGTGTAAGAGCAGAGATAATTTACAGAGTGCAGGATCTTAAGCTATGGAATCAGACATTCAAGCAGACGACTGTGAACACATTTTCATATTTATTTAGGCACCATGTTTTGTAGTTCATAATAGTAACTTCATATGTTTTATTACCTCACCAAATGTACGCGTTCCTAATTGCGGCACCGGCCCCTCGAATTTTTTTTTACATATACAAAAACAAAATGCTTGTATCCTGGCGGGGGAAAGCTAATATGTCGCTCTTCTCCTGACTTTCAAAGTACACTAAAAGGTCAAAGTATATGTCCCGCGATTTGAGCAACGAATCTACGGCCCCTAGATTACGTTAAAGAGAACGGGCGGTCAAGTGGAGCCCTTTCCAAAATTCACTCCTATCTTTTCTCTATTTTGGAATTTGCAGAATATGTGCAGGAAAAATACATGCAGACGGACACAATTTCTTCAATAAAAGCATGACGGATTAAAGGCCATTAAGGATTGAAGAATTGTGATGGTACTTGAAGCGATTAAAATATAAACGTGCAGAGGCTCACGCCTGTTTCTCCTACGAGTCTGTTTGTCACTTCGATGCGATAATAAATCACCACTCTAATGCCGAACACCTTATTTACTAGTCTATTCTCCTCCCTTGATGACTGCAATTAGGGAAGCTGTAGTGTGTTTTGAACAAATATAATTCGATCGAAGGTCGGTGACTCGCATGTCGCAGAAGTAGCGCTACACGTAAGCGACGCTCGAAAATTTCGCTAGTTATCCCGACACTGGCTCGATGACTTATTGTAGCTTCTTAGATAACAACAAAAACGCAGTAACCTAGAAATATGATCGGAAGCGTGGACTACGCTACGAGAACAGAAGGAAGCAATCGTTGAGCTAGCAGACCGGCTATGAACAAGAAAGAGGGCGAGTAGTGCAAAGACTGCAAAGTGCCCGTGACACATTGCGTAGTGGGCTACACCGGCTTGTTGGTAGATCTCCTTTCTGTTAAGCACTGTGGCAGTGTCTGGCACGCTGGGCTGCCCTTCGGGCAGAAAACGTTAACCGCAGGAAGAAGCCCTGGGACGCGGTATGAGAAATCTTTAGGGTGGAACGACAAAGTAGGAGTAAGCTGAGCTGGAGCAGCTTGCGGTGACACACAGCCGACCACCTTACCAAGAGTGGAGGTCCGTGCTTCGCTCGAGGATTTCTTGTTTGCCAACAGCAGTGTGCTCGGTTTGTGAGCTCTTTGGTTTCCAATAACACTGCGCAGGTGTCCCCCATCTAAGCAGCCTTTGTTTTGTGTGGCCATATTCTCGATGTTGACACCGCTAACAGGACGTCAACATCGAAATTGATCGAAATTGTTGTTACGAACCATGTACGTCATTCGTGTTTCTAGTGTCAATTTGCTTTGCCCAACAACCTGAGAAGCCATCGGCAGGTTAGAACAGTGGTTCTTTCAGCGTCGATACGACTCAATTACTGCCGGTAGCCTGAACCATATATCCAATTCCGGAGGTGCCGCATGGGGCAAACAGGGCTGCGTTGAAAGGCGGGGGGCAAATTTTCTAAATGGGACTGAAATCGAATCGTGTTATTCTGATCGTTGTGATGTGTTGCTGATACGAAGGATTTGGGTAGGTGCTTTAGCAGGTTTGCATGATTGGATGCTGTGAATCTTGTAGCCTGCGAAATAGGTCGCGATTATGAAAGCGCCTACCGAATAAATTCCTAAAAACTATAGTACATCAGTGTAACTTTAATATAATACCTGTTTACAAATTGCCTGTTTACAAATTACCTGTTTACAATGCATTGAGTTGTGAAGCCAACTTCTTCGTGTAAAAAGTACGCTGACCACACACAGAAAAAAATCGATTTTTTATGACGGTTTGAGGCTTTAGTATGTAACGTTGCGTAACAACACAATAAAGTTGCATTGACAAAACAAATCATCCTATTTCTTCCAGATATTTATTTAATCACCGGCTTCTGCTAAAAAAAAAAAGAAGTTCTAAGAATAGACATACGAGCATGAGAGAATTTCTTTATATTCACATATCTCCAAAAATGTTATATCTTTGTTTACTTGGTTAATCCAATTATTATTAGATGTAGGACAAAAGTCTTCGTTTTTAAAATAAGGCGTCTTTTTAAACCTAGATGCATAGCTGCCAGCTCTGCTGTGTCTGCCATATTTGACTTTTTCCCATTTGCAACCTGAAACCTCCTTGCCAAAACATTTGCTTCTGAGGTTCAAGCATATACTCAAATTGCGCTCAGTAACATTGCAGTGAATTATCGCGGGAAAGCGACGATCATATTATGCGGCCATAGTTTGCTGGAATTACTGACAGTGTAGTGGATGCAGAATATGGGGCCTAATACTGCATATTGTCTTGTCTAATGTGTATTTCACCCGCTATACCTAGAATCCAGATGCACAGAGAAAACAAAGCACACTCTCAGGCTAATCCAGGAAGAAGCCACAAATAAAAGCATGTGCGTCAAATGCTTAATATTCGTACAACTTTCTGTCGACGATCATGGCAAAAGTTAGGCATACGTACTTTATTTTATTTATTATCACACTCCAGATTCGCCTAAAGTTTCGCTGCTCATCTAACGTTGTTGTGAAGTTTGCCTGCCTTCGCAACGGGCCTGAGAAAACTTTGAGTTCCTGCAAGTTCTCAACATGGCTTAGATTGCGCGTTTTCTTTTTTTTTTCTCGCAGCAATTTCTTCCAGCTGCCGAGATTAATTTCGTGAAGACGATGCATGTTCTTTCCGCGCACTTGCGCAAGCTCAGGCAAAAATTGTCACTATCACAAAAGCACAACCAGAAGCTGATAGAGGTTGAGAATCTGCATAGAAATTAGGATGTAATATGGAAGGAACAGGCAAGGGGACTGCTGGAAATGTTTCATCAGTCTCTTGTGCTTGCGCTTGGCACGGAAATACATGTGCATCAAGGTATCCGCGTAGAACGCAGGCATGCGCATAATCTGGCTGCACGATGAATCATTAATGGTGAGAGATACGAAAAAAAAAACACGCAAAAAAATAAATACGCTGAAAGGTGCCCAGCACCAAGAACAGCTGTAGCAATTTAAGCTTTCTTAACGTGAAACCAAGAAATTGAAAGAAAGCGAGAGGTGAAAACAACGCGTGAGAATGACATACGGTGATCTGTAAAACAAGAAAACTGCTCCTACAGCAGTTTTCTCGAAGAAATCGAGATTTCTCGTTACTTTTAACAGGTTCGAGGAATGTTCAATAAGCGCGTTGCAAGGAGCGCGAAGAAGATGAGCGGAGGAGGCGTACAAGCCGATAAAGGCACTGGCGGCTTTGTACAACCCATGTTTTCTATATAACTGCCAGGAAACGAAGAGATTTTGAGCAAGAGACCTTGTAAAGGATACCGGGGAAGACTAGCAAAAAAGCAGGGCTGGATTGATGAAGCAAATCAAAATAAACATTAAAACAAGGATCAGAGATCAAAGGGATTGTTTAACTTCGTGGCAAGGTATTGATGGTGTCTCAAAAACTTGCTTCTGAGAATGACGGCGGCAAGAAACTACGCATGCGATGTTTAAAGAAAAATATGAAGAGAAAAAAAAACGCAAGGATCACGGTTCTCATTTTGTATTGCTTAGGAATTTATCAACGTCTTTGGTTGCAAAAAGGAATTTAATAAACGGTTTCTCACTCGCCGTTCGAAACAAAGTTCGGCAGCACAGAAATGAGCAAAAACACCGGAGACAGGCGTTCCCTGCAAAAAGTGAACTTATGAATGCAAAGATCGGAATCGCACAAAAAAAAATCACAACGGTTGCATATGGAAAGAATGCTTGTTGCCCAGCGGCAAACGCACATACAGTGGTAGCGAGTGGTGAACTTAGTACGCGAACGCAGTGTTGAAAAAGAGGAAACGCTTACTGGAATGAAAGAGGGAGGCCGAAATTAGCGATGTTTCTTGTGCTAACGATGCCCGAGTTCTCGGACCTAGAACAACGTGGCCAGCAGCGCCGATGACATGACAAAGAAGACGGAGCATATGCGACGGTCTTGTTCGCTTATCTTGTGATCTGCGGAGTACGACAGAGTAAAGCTAATGACCGCTATAGGGCACCTCAAGCAAGGGCAACCGAGCGGAATTTATGCTCTCCTGTTCTTGTGTGCAACACGAAGAAACACCAAATATAGCCCAAGTTCTCACTTTACTCAACTGTTGTCAGTGTTGTTCGCCATGATAAGCACAAATCAACTAACCCAATTTCGAGCACCTCTGCAGAGTGTGAATGCTACAGCGCACAATAATTAGGGTAAACTATGTGCGGAACGCAGGTGTGGCTGGTCAGTGACTAGCGATGAATGAAAGCTTTAGTCGACAGGCATGTGCGGCGTACAGGTTCCCTATCGGCTATCAGGGGATTTCTAGCACTAGCGCTTCCACGGAAAGTCAAGGTAACGAGTCTTCGTCGTTCGCATTATTGGCGTTTACCAACAAGAAATATGCAGCGATAAAGAGTTGCGCGTTGAAATTTTTTTGCTTCATAATACTGATTATACAGATTGCGTATTCGCTTGTGTGCGCAGGAATGCAAATATTGTTCTGTGGTCAGGGTGGCCAGGGTGACACCATCTACCGAGCTCCGAGACACTTCAGCCTCTTCTTCCCCAACCAACGTCATTTTGTCCACAGCGGTACAAACTCGTACGTGACATGAACCCCCCGGCGGCAGAAGCATCGTCTCGATGCTTCTTAGGGTGTCGAATCAGCGTGCGAGTTATAGGGCTATATCGCTCTGTTCGAAGCTACGTCGCTGCCTGCGAACTTTGCCAACGCCGCAAGAAGCCTCCATTGTCTCCCGCTGGCCACCTTCAGCCTATAGATATCCCCAGTGAGCCATTTTTCCGCGTCGGCCTGGACCTCCTTGGCCCATTTCCTACCTCATCCTCGGGCAACAAGTGGGTGGCTGTTGCGACGGACTATACCACGCGTTATGCCATAACGCGGGCCCTCCCTACAAGCTGCGCAACTGATGTGGCTGATTTTCTCCTCCATGAAGTCATCCTACATCATGGTGCCCCACGTCAGCTACTCACCGATAGAGGCCCCTGTTTTCTTTCTAAGGTTGTCGACGACCTTCCTCGTTCTTGCTTAACGTCCCACAAGTTCACGACGGCTTACCACCCACAGACAAACGGACTTACCGAGCGTCTCAACCGTACACTTACGGACATGCTCTCCATGTACGTGAGTGATGATCACCGGGATTGGGACTGCACCTTACCTTTCGTGACGTTTGCATACAATTCGTCGCGTTACGATATTACTGGTTATTCCCCGTTCTATCTACTATATGGCCGTCACCCTCTCCTGCCTCTTGACTCACTGCTCCCTTCTGACGCCACCACTACCACTTTCTATGCTCACGACGCCATTGTTCGCGCGGCCGCAGCATGTCGTATTGCCCGTGACCGTCTTCTGGCATCTCAGACTATCCAGAAGCACCGTTACGACAGTCATCGTCGGGACCCTCATTTCAGCCCTGGGTCCCTTGTTCTGCTTTGGGTACCCTCCTGTCGCGTCGGCCTTTGCGAAAAACTGCTGCCACGATACGTCGGGCCATACCGAGTTCTTCGCCAAGTCACCAGCCTCACATATGAGATCTCACCTGTGAATTCAAAGTCTTCTACCACCCCAGGAACTGATATCGTGCACGTTTCGCGACTAAAGCCCTATAACTCGCACGCTGATTCGACACCCTAAGAAGCATCGAGACGATGCTTCTGCCGCCGGGGGGTTCATGTCACGTACGAGTTTGTACCGCTGTGGACAAAATGACGTTGGTTGGGGAAGAAGAGGCTGAAGTGTCTCGGAGCTCGGTAGATGGTGTCACCCTGGCCACAGAGCTACAACCCTCTGTATATATTGTAAATACATATATTTTCTCTCCGTAACATTTGTGTTCGCCACTCAGTTGGGTTCCGATATCGACTCGGGAACGACTGGCGAGGTGCAGCAGAGGCAATGACAGGAGTGGTAGGGGTGGGACGTGGGCGGACGGCAGACTGGATGTCCATGTTGGCAATTTCTTGGCGGACAACAGCTTGAATAAGCGAGACGGTCATGTTGTCGTGCGTATGGGGACATTGAGAACTTGGAGCCATAGCCTCAAGTTTGCGACGGATGACCTGTGTCAAGCTTGGCGTGGCAGGCGGATGTGATGCCGGAGGGTCGTTGCAGGAGGAAGTGGCAGCCGTATTGGGAAGTCGGTCGAAGCGTTGTACGATGCGTTTGCTCTTCGCTTGCTCAAAATTCCGGCATTCCTTTATGATGGATTCAACCGTTGAGCAGTTCCTGCAAAGCAGGAGGTTGAACGCATCGTCTGCGATGCCCTTCAAGATGTATCCAACCCTATCGGCCTCTAGCATGTCCGCGTCCGCTTTACGGCAGAGAGCCAGAACGTCTTGAATATACGCGACGTATGATTCGGTTGGTGTCTGGGCACGAGACGCTAGCTCTTGCTTGGCCTCCATTTGACGTCCCACAGGCCTTCCGAAAAGATCGCGTAGCTTTTCCTTGCAGAAGTCCCAGCTTGTAATTTCGGTTTCATGCGTCTCGAACCATACCTTCGCGGTTCCTCCCAAGTAAAAGATCAGGTTGGGCAGCAAATATGTGGCATTCCACTTATTGTGCTTACCGACGCGCTCATACGACGTCAGCCAGTCTTCGACGTCGACCTTGCCAGTGCCAGTGAAGATTCCCGGTTGACGTAGCTGGGTTAGTACCACTTCCGCCGGTGTCTGAGCGGCGGAGGCAGCGTCAGCGTCGGAGGCAGCGTCAGTAGCCATAACAGCGGAACCGATGTGACGCCCGCTGCGAAGATCCAGGGCCGGCTTGTGGCGAGATTACCCCGCACCTCCACCAAAATGTTACGGGGAGAAAATATATGTATTTACAATATATACAGAGGGTTGTAGCTCTGTGGCCAGGGTGACACCATCTACCGAGCTCCGAGACACTTCAGCCTCTTCTTCCCCAACCAACGTCATTTTGTCCACAGCGGTACAAACTCGTACGTGACAATATGCGTTAGACTTGGAATGCGAAATACAAGGCGGTTATACCCAATAAAATAACGAAGCTGGGCAAAAAATGAATATAAGCGAGAAAACATAGAATCGCTTAACGCGGGAAAGGCTCTTCTTGCAGGAAGTCCTACACGCTATGTCTCTTGTCGAATTGCACCACTACCCAGTTTAAAAGCTTCATAATATGAGACATTGAAAGGATATTTAATATGAACCGTGAGAAAATATGAGGCGAGTTGTGAACGTAGAGATGTAGCATGAAAAATTGATATAGAGAACAGTTGCACGTGCCATCGTAACTTCTCCAATTACAAGTTTGCTTTCAACTTTCATGGAATGAGCTGTCTTTTTTTTCCACTTCCTGAAAAGTGGGGCCCTCGACATAAATCTAATTTGCCCAAGAACTAATTGAACGAAGCTGGACACCCCACCCTCCACCTTGATGTAATTTGTTACAAAAATAAAACAACTCTTTTTTTATTTCTGACTCTTGGTGTGAGCTTGCTGTGCGCGTAATACTCTGTCTAGACTGCAATAAGTAGTGCTGGTTACGTCAAATAGGAAGAATCAACCAGTGGTCCAGGCAATATTCGCTAGGGCGTGTAAAGGAAAGTTAATTGACATGACACCTAACTTGTCTGCGACTGTGTTTTACTAATTGAAACGCACGATAGTTCAGCCGAGAGCATTTGCGTAATGCTATTTCCGCTGGTGTTCAGCTCCGCTTTTATAATGCATAAATCGCATCATTCGTACGTGCGATTTAAAGAGATTTCATGTTGCTTTCCACCATTCCGGCATGTGATTACGCAATTCTTGTATTGCTTTTGTTTTATTTAGGTTCATTTTTATTTCTCCGGTTTGCCATATAGTCTTTAATATTATTTATATATTTGAAAAAGCGCCATCCATAAAAGTATTTTTGACGGCATTCTTGAGAAAGAGATTGACTTTCTAGAGAATTCAGTGCTTGTAATGCGTGTACTAGTGCGAACATTTCATGGTGTATGAATCCCAAGGAGGTAAATCAGAACCTAACTCTACTGTGGTTTGTAATAATCTATTGTAAATGTGCCGAATGCGTAACCTAATGTCCGAACAGAGAAGAAAGTGCACAATAAAGTGGCCTGATTACCTAAACCTAAAAGTCCTGTGCTAATATCATGAAACTATCGTATATTTTCTCCCTATTTCCTAAATGACTGCAGACTGGCTGTTCAGCACTAACACTCACTTCCTTTATGTAGTCTATTTCCTGACAAAATAAGAAAAAGTAAAACAAGATATTTTAAAAAGCAGTTTGTAGCGATTAGGGACTACCACGCCAAGGGCCACGCACTGGAAGACGCGCGGTTATTCAAAAAGAAACGAACAACCTGCAAACGAAAGTACGGCACAAAGCCCTGAGCACAGGGTTCCTGGTAATGACGGCTAGAGAAGAGCACGTACCAATTCGCTCTTGTCAACATCGTCGGTGGCAGAAGCCATTCGCGTCGCTAGTTGCGTGCTGGCTGCTTGGCATTGGCGGCGCAAGGGAAAAAAAAAGACATAGAAGAAAAGACGCTCACGTTGCTGCCTCGCACCCGTGCCTCCGCGGATAGGACGTTTTGAAAGCAGGAAGGCGGTCTTTCAACGTCCCTTTGAAAAACGGCTCCTTCCACTGCTGTCGTCAGTTCCGGCACCCGTTTATACGTGCGTGTTAGCGGCGCGGAAAACCCTGGCTGCCGCGGTAGACTGCTCAAAACGAATCACATGACGACACATGCCGACGAAGAGAGAAAGGCAGAGTGTCTACACGAACGCGAAAGTTTCCACCAGTCGTCGCACTGCGACGCTTAAAACATAGTAATACAAAAATAAAGAAATAACAGTAAGTGAAAGAACGGAACGGGTACAGAGTCAGCCGGCCCGAAGATGCATAGAAGAATGGTTGAAAAAGTGCCGTGAGGCGGGACTGCGGTAAAAAGAAAAGGAAGAGTTTATATTCCCCACTACAAGAGAGATTCTGGCAGGGTGGGTTGAGCGGTGGATCGTCGTGCACTATAGGCGGAGCCTCGGGCGCTTTTCTGAAATGTAATCTCGGAGAATGAAAGCTCGTCGTTCTCTGTCATGCAACGTCCCGATTTTCAAAACCCGGAAAGGGGCAGTGAGCGAAAAAGACAGCGAATGGGCTCAGACTTGCACCGCACTCGCCAAACAAGCTTGGTTTCAATAGACTTGGGAAAAGCGAGTCGGATGGACACCTGCTGCATCTGCTTCCCATGTACTTTTTATTTTTTTGCTAGTGCCGTGAACAAGTGTAACTGGCATCCAGCGAGGAAAGAGTTTGTAGGTGCGTGCTAGTGTGCGTTTTCTCTTCGGGGACCAGCCCTAGCGAATGTGGCACCAAAGCAAAGTGTCATCTTTATTATTTGGTCGCATTAGCTCGCTGATAAGAGAAGACTGATGGCTACTGTCATTTATGGGGGCGAACATGACCATAAACCTCGGTGTGCGTCAACAGGGTGCTTTGAAAAGGAAATGTGATCGAACGGTCGCTAAGTGTTCTGTCACTGTTCGATCTGTAAACGAAAAAGAAAAAAAAGAAAAAAAAGAATAATAAAGCTAACCATACAGATATGGGCGTTTATTAAAGAACGATATATAGAGATCAACCTTTGGTTGTCGGTTTCCGTGGTTTTCATGGAGTAATGAAGGAGGCTGGTACTAGTAAGACACTTTCGAACAGAACTCTACATGGTCATTTCTTGTACAAGCAAGATGAAATGACACCCTTATTTCTTCCAGATAATGCCCACAAGAAAGCAAAAATATGTATAAAGGCACAGAGGAAGTGGCTACAGCCGATATACTTGTTTTGAGAATGCTTTGAAGCTTCATTGCCTTTTCTAAATACAAAAATGTTTCTTGAGATACTCTGCCCCACCTTGGTCCGTCTATGCGGCCTGGAAACCATGATTGCGTAAAAAGAATATCTAGCCCCTGCGATGAATGAAACCCGCAACAGCAACATGATCAGCGAGTATGTATTTTCGGTCTCACGCCAACCTTTGAGAAGGGGCGGGGTTGTACGTGCGAACAGTAAGTCGAAAGAGCACCAACACCACAGTGCTGTCACCCTATCGACGCGCATCGAAAGGATCTGAAGGAACACAAATTTTGAACATGTAACTTTGTTATCACGAAATCAATCTTTTATTGCGAGAGCAATTATATGGACACTTAAACCGGATTTCTGCCGTCGCCGTCGCCGTGAGGTTCCGTATAGATTCCAAGGGCGATAAATACGTCGCCGCGCGCCGTACGCGCGAGCGAAAGCATGCGGGGGGGGGGGGGGGGGGGCGACGCGCGCGCTATCACGGAGAGCGAACGCACGGCCAAAAGCAAACACGACCGTTGGCCGAATAGCCGTGGGGGCATGGGACATGGGAAGGAGGGAGGCGGGGCGACGCTGTGCTCCAACACCAATGGCGTATCTTGCAATCGGGCGTAAGGGGAACTTGCCACTCCCACGCGAAAGCAACAAAGCGGTAAGGCAGCGCGGGAGGGAGGGGGGGAGGGCGGCGCAGCTTCTCTTCTGCCAACAACTCCGTTCGCACTTTGCCCGGTTGTGGCCATCGCCCGCACGGTCTCTTATCTCCACAAGGCTCTGACCTTTGTATGCGCTGTGCATCCGCCGCTCAGTTTCCTTTGAAGCGATAGACCACACGAACCTTGCCCGCTGCGGCGGCTGCGATTGCTGCCAGCGTTTTGACAGTCCTTGTCTGCGGTCATTCAGTGTGATCTATTCATGTTTGCTTGTGCGCGCTGACACCACGCTTGTTAATTCAGTTAGTAAGCGGATGTGTCCAAGTTTATGCAGCGGATAAAGCTACTATCCCTACTCCGAATAGCTCTCTACTAATTTGCTATCGCAATTGATGCTTCGCCTTTGGGCGAAACTGCGACTTTTTTATTCATATTTCAAAATATGATATGGTATACAAGGAAGGTCCAGTGTCGCAGTTGAGCGAAAGCTCACCAGCAGGCTATGGCATCGTTTCACTGTAGTGAACTTTGTAAACCGATAGCGAAATAAGCCCGCAGAAAGTGTAGACACGGCACCACTGGCGCAACGGGGCCATAGCAGCCGTCGCAGCCTTCTTCCATTGCGCTTTGCGGAAGCCGGTCCGCTGCTTCTATCTCCTCTGGGCTCCTTTTGATATATCGCGCGAGGGAACAAGGGAAAGCGCGCTGCGGCCCACTGGCTCCAGCGCAGTGGCAGCTATCACGCCAGCCTCGCTGATCGCTCGAGAGCACTAGAAAGCGAAGATGTAGGAAAGGGGTCGCGTTCCCTGAGCGGCACCACACCCAGAGGTCTCGTTACTACCACAATCAGCGGTAAGATGCCGCTCTCAGATTTGTGTCGGAAGTGCCCTCCGGCTCCTTATTCTGCACTAATTTCTTTCCCCCGTCTCTTCCATTGCAAGCGTCCGGCCTTTTCGTTGAATGCTGAGCTAGCGAAATGAAGCGGAAACCCCGAGTCATAACTTACGTTGGCTGCAGTGGCTGCTCAGACATTGACAGCGCTCAACGGAGCACTGAATAGACGGTTAATTGCTTGTTTTGTTAGTTTGCTTCGCTTCCCGTTTGCATTCACTTTTCTTTTCCTTTTCTTTACACTTCTTGCTCCCCCAGTTTGGGTAGGGAACCACGTAAAATCTAGTTAACTTCCCTGTCTTTCCTATTATCTCGCTTTCTTTGCGTACAAATGAGTGCGTAATAAAATTTTGCTAACGACCCTTCACAAAATTCGATGCTCTTCAGTAATATCTTGTCATTCTAAGTACTCTCTAAGCTACAAAACTTATTACGCAAACGCTGAAGCTGCTAGTTCAGCCTGCTTTGCGGTTTGAGTAGCGCAATGTTATTATGCCCCGTTTCGCCCTTTAAATGCAGTAGTTTCATTGTTAAGCGAAGCATGATAGGCTCACAAGTGTCGGCTGTGGTGGTGGTATCACGCTGAAAACTGGGCCGAACGTGGACGCGGCCAGCGACTACTACGGACTTCCCACAGGGAGTCCCCCCGTAGTTCCTCAGGACCAAATAAAGTTCATGTCTGTCTGTCTGTCCTCGCGATGTGCAGAAAGGGTCCAAGCTGAATGGCACATACCCCTGTCATGTAGGCCGATCCTGATGATAGTGCAGAAAGGGTTCAAACTCAATGGCACATACCATAGACAAGAAAGAAATAACAAAAAAAGGGGGAAGGAAGGAAGAAATAGAGAAAAAGAGAAAGAAATCGCGTACTGCGCACACCCGCATTGGATATGCTACACGCTTGATCACGGATCACGCGACACGCGGATCACGCGACACGCGGATCACGCGACACGCGGATCACGTGACACGCGGGCGACCAATCAGGTTCGTTTGGTGCGTCGCGAGGAGAGACATGGAAGGAAAGCGGGTTGGCGCGCGTTCCTCCGGGCTTCCCTCGCCTCAGATCAGTTTCGCCGAAGAGATGGGAAGGCCACGCGTGGTGCGTTCTGCAAAGGAGCAAGCTGCGTTTGATGAACACTCGCCTGAACTCGCTCGGGAGAGGGCTCGTCGTCGACGTGCCAATTCTAGAGTGAGTGCTTCCAGATCAGAGAATCCCGAGGCTACGGCTTCCGAACGTTACCCTGACGGAGGTCAGATACATACAAGACGAGCTTCGCTTATCCACATTTTCTCGACAGCGAAGGGCTGGTGATTTTTTGTTGTTGCTTATATTCGTCACAAGATATGTCAAATAGAGGACCTATGCCCCCGAAGGCGCATCGTTATGCCAGCGCCTCCGATCCAACCGTTCACCACCCTCTCCGATTGCCCTTTCCTACTCTCCCCGTCAGCTAGCGTTCGCGCCTGCTTTTCGGTCATCGGGGAGAGTACCATCTGGGTGGCGCCTCCCGCGGAAGTCAGAGAAAGTAATCCTGGCAGACGCGTGAAGCGTCTACTGCATCTCCTCCGGAACGGCCGCGGCGCGCGCTCAGTGGTTCAGACGCAAGCGTGACGGAAGCAGTCGTACGCTCTGGGTAGCCTCACATCGCGGCAACTCACTAAACTAAGGCGCAGCAACGGCTCCCATTGCTACAGTGGCTAGAATGTACCATTGCGGAGCGAGCAATCCGCCTTTTGCATGTCCTGAGTGCGCATGCGCTCTACCCTAGCGTCGAGCGCCGAAAATGTTTTGTACGGCTTCGGTGGTTCGTGCAGCTGACGACGCACGCGTATGCAGCATAGCCGTCGAGCACGCGAATTCTTTATTGTCGGCGCTGTGCCGGTCACTGCGATATTCGGTTAACGTCCGGTACATCACAATATATATGCCGACACGACACCGATGCCGGTCAGAAGTCGACCTCACGCCGGTGCCTACGCTCGGCCGGCTGTAGTTGTGATACTGTGCCAGTGGGAGACCTATATTGTCATACAAGTATATGTCGAAGAAGCGACCGACGACAGCGAGTGATCGTAGTGTGATAAGCTTTCGTGATGACGACGCCGACAAAAGCAGTGTGCTGATCGCCGTGCGAGCGGCCGCCGAGTGAGAACATCGCACCGACAACGTTAATATGGCTGCAAATGCGCTCGTGTATGTATTTATTAACGCTCAAATTGAGTCAAAACGTGCTTCCGATGCTGATATGAATGGTTTCGAGCCCTTTACAGCCCTCCACATCAAGTTTGAGGCGGTGTCAATCTCGCTCAGGCAGCTTCATTAGGCCTAAAACAGTCTACGAGTTCGTCCGCTACCAGCGGACCTGAAATATAGGACAAGCAAGCACGACGAAGGAAACTGCTTATATAGTTTGGTACTGACCTTACCGACTTGAAGTGAACCACTCCTAGCATATAGTACGATGCACACACAGAGTTGGAAGCGGCGACACGGCGCAGTGCTGATAGCGCGGTACAGGCACCGTTCTTGAACGAAGGCTGTCGGTCGCAGTCGCCGGCGCTTTCATGAACGAAGTGCCACTACGGAGAGTGTATTTTTATGCTGCTAGATTTAGTAGTTACCGAAAACAAAGTTTGCCTCTTATGCTAAACAGGCAACAAGTGATGGCCCTTTCGATACTGCATCGTAAGCAAGAACACCGCTCGTTGCCACGCGAGTACGGTGGGCATCGGCATTTTCGCGTGCCAGTGCGGCTAGGTGGTCGTTGTCGCCGTTTTCGATGTGCCCGGGACGTTCATGCCTTCTCGTCTCATTGTGATCGCTTCTGATATGTGTATGAGAAGTGTTCACATATGCTTTGAACATTTCCTCATTATTTTGTGTGTGCGGTGCACGGTTTCTACTGTACTTGAAGCGAACAGCGAGCGGTGGCCGTACGCGTGCTGATGTTAACAAATGCGCAGTTCTTGCGTTGCATAAATACTCTGGCCGCAGTGTCGCCCCTTCAAAGAGCTATAGCTACTGTGGTCGAAACTCAGCTTTAAAAGCAATTTTTATCATCCTATTACCGTACTTTCAGTACAGGTCTAACAGTGGCAAATGCATGAACTGTGCTGCTATATACAATACGGCCAACTTCCGCTGAGCGGAATCGACCCCCGCTTAAACTTGATGAGGGCGGCTGGCGAGTGCACACGTTCGTGCATTTCAACTTCCGAAGCATGTTTGGACTCATATTCGGTACGAATAAATATGAGTAACACGAATACAAGCGTAGACGGTGTGTCAATCGTGTTACAGTGCGATGTATTCGTTCAGAGGCACATCGCACGGTGACTGGTTTTGTCGGCGTAGCTGCACGAAATGCCGTCATCATATTTTGACGACTTGCGGTTGTAAGTCGCACCAGAGTCATTGTCGGCCTAGGCATCCTGTCCAACAAGCGGCCACTCACACAAAACGTAAATTACGACTGAAAAATGCAGAAACTCATTTCAGCTCGCTTCTTGCAGCGTGCCTCTGCGTCCCGCGGGGCCCCGACGCCGTACATATTGTTTCTCGCGGAGCCCGATGCGGTCACGATGCGAAGCCAGTTTTCTCTAGAATCCTTTTTAGCACTTTATCGTACTGTGTAAGAATTGTTTTAGGGTGACGCTGCAACACCATAGCATCGTACACGCGTACACAGATTGGGTACATGCAATATACAGCAATTACGGTGCTTTTATAAGCGGAGCTCTTAGTTACGCATGAGGTTAACGACGTATGCGGCGTTGTTTTCGATGATAAAAAAATTCAAAAGCATCGTGCCCTTCTTACACACCGTTTGCACTGATATACAATGTAGCAGGATTATGAAGCGTTGTGATATAAAGTTGGAGACTATATAGAATAAACAAAAAGACGGCAATATTCGGAAATCAAATGATCTAATTTTACAATGTGATGAGCGTGGAACAGCCAGGAAGCAATTACGATACACGATGCATCAAGAGACTCATCAGTTTATTCGCTTTTCATGATTACGCGGCCCAAAAGGTGGAAATAATTTGCACAATAACTAACGTGAAAATCCAGGCTATCTTACATGAGCGATTGACCTGTATTTGTCTTGCTGTGCGCAACACATGTGGATACATCTGCTAAGCACGTGTGCCAAGCTATATTTCAAGCAGTGTCAAGTTTTCTGAGAGAGGGTGCGGATATTACGGAGAGTGTTTTGTAGAGTAAAAGTTGCTCATAAAAAAAGAAGCTGCTGCTTAACATCCAAAATCAACATTGAGTAAACATTCGTTGGCGAAATGCGAAAACAACCATGTACTTAAATTTAGGTGCATGTTAAAGAACACCAGATGGTCAAAATTATTCCGGAGTCCCCCACTGCGGTGTGCCTCATAATCAGATCGTGGTTATGGCACGTAAAACCCCATAATTTAATTTTACTTTCAGTAAACTTTCGTTTATATATTTGCAAGGCTTTTGCACCTTGAAACAGTGAAACTACGCAAGGCAAGTAAGCTTCTTTCTTTGGGATCAGCGCTTTACCGTTATGAAAGTTAATCGCACGAAATCAGAGAGTAGTGTTCAGGGATATGAGATATTCGCTCGTAATAATAGGTCCTTCAGAAAATTGTGGACACCACCGAAAAGAAGCACTAAAAGCGAATGAAAATATTTTTGGTGGAGTATAGAAGAAAAAAAAAAGGAAGTAAACGACCCCCTAAGGTGTGAAAGAAGAAATAAAATAGAAGGGGTAGAGGGGGAAAAGGGGGGGGGGGGTGCGTTCTGCAGTATAGGCAAGAACAAGAAGGCGGTCGATTTTCAATTTTGCCTCAGTGACTCCAATCTCTTGGGCGATTACGGGAGATTATGAGTGGCCGAGGGGCCCCCCGGTGGCGATACTTCTTAGCGGAAAAACAATGAGAGTGCTGAGGCTAAAAAGGGCTTGGAACGATGAGTCACAAAAACCAATTACGTGGCCACGATGGAGGTACGGTATACTCGGGCTACGTCACACGGCTAGGCCTTCCGTAACCAGTGCGCACAATCCGCGTACCTGCATTCATGTTTGCCCCTGGAACTGCTTTCTTTTCTAGGAAGCAGCGGAGTGTGAAGATAAGCCCGAAACAATATAATCAAGCCCGGAACTGGTGTGAGTGACGCCGTACGAGAAGGGGGGCAAATTCGCCTGCCCATATACACGGGAATGGATTGAAGGAAAAGGGCTTCACCACGCCATTGAAATAGAGGGTTATCCTGTGGTCGTTTGCCGTTGCTACGGCAAAAGCTTTGGATCTTCAAAAAGACTTGTCACTGACTGCGGTCGGCTTACTTCGTTTGCCGAAGCCCTTCATCCAAAAGACGGCGATCAATGTGGGTTATAAATGTTATTGAGTGTTTGCTTTTTTTAATGTCATTGTTTCAGAATATCCGAAGCCTACATGGGTTTTGTTCTCCGAATAGGACAGGGCTGCATGGCTACGTAAAACCAAGTACAAAAACAAACGGATCTCATAATTTTGTTCAGTGTTGTATAGTAGAATATAGGCGTTGCGAGGTTATATGGAGAAAAAATGTGAGAGGCCCTCTCCGTCGCTGTAAGACCAGTTAACTATGGCTCGCTTGAGGTTACAAATATTGATAAACTACGGGGCCTGCGCATAAATTTTATTCCACCTTCTTTTCTAGTTTTTTTTTCGGCTATATGGAACTGACGTGGGGATGGAGACTGATTTTACATAGCAGAAAAGGGTCGTTTGAAGTTAAGAAAGAAAATATCATTTAACAACTTTTTCGGGACACTCAGTGGTACAGCAGCATATGAGCCACTATTCATGGGTCTACGCGTCCATGTGTTTCCACGAAACATCTTACTCGCTCAGGCGGTAAAAGAAATCCTAAAAATTCACCTCAAAGAACATGCAAATACCGGCCTCTGAGAGCACTTTTGATGCTCAGCGGTCCAATTATCTTTCTTCTTCATACAGTATATAAAAATATAGTAAAAAACAAACGAATGCTCAAGAATAGATAGTTATATCCTATATGTATTGCACGAGGGCGAATCAGAAAGTCTTTACCCCTATATTTTAGACAAATTACTGCTCCATTCATATCCATTCCCAGCGGTGAACCTTTCTTGGACCGGCCCGGCCTTATCTGCTGGTTGCTCCGTGGCACGGCCAAGGCAGATAGACTTAATATCCTCGGCTTGTACTTACAAAAAGACGGGGGTGCAGGATACGCCATAGAGAAGCTACAACACACGACCACGCAGATCTTGCGCATGATGCAACGAATTACCACCAGGAAGAGGGGACTCAAGGAACGGGACCTCATCTGACTATCGCAGGCTCTGATGGTGAGCCGCATTGCGTACTCGGCGCCATATTTAAATTTCAGCAACGCGGAGGTGGAGGTACTCGACCAGCTGATACGGAAGGTGTATGAGCGGGCGCTCGGACTTCCACCCAGAACGGCTACTTTTCACCTCGAGGAGACAGGGGTGTACAACAACGCACGGGAAATCATAGAGGCCCGCCTGGTAAGCCAGAAGGAAAGGCTACTACGCACAATAGCAGGGCGCTGCGCCTTGCAACGTCTTGAATATTCCTTACCGAAGACCAGCGCACTCACAAGAATCTCAACACGAATACAAGAAATATGCATGTTTCATCCATTCCCAGGAACATGCACCCAAACTTCCACATCAGGTGGCGACAAGCCCGAGCGGAGGCGCTCGCGAGAAAGTATGAGAACCACCCCAATATCTTAACCCCAATATCTTATACGTCGACGCGGCAGGCACCGTAAGAAGCACGGCATTAGTCATCAGCGTAGTCGACAATAACGGAACGGGGACTGAAATAAATGCATCTTCCGCTTTTAGAGCGAGCGCAGCACAGGCAGAGAAACGAGCGATATCGTTAGCCAGCACGACGAGACCGCACTGGGAGTGCGTCCTAGTTCTGATGGACTCTCAGACGGCACGCAGAAATTTTTCCAGGGCCAAAATTTCCAGGGCCGCACACGCATTCTGAGTGGAGCGCGCCAGTTCTCACCATAAATACAAATTGTGTAGACTCCGGGGCATGAGTCCTTACGCGGCAATCAGCAGGCACACGCCTACGCCCGAGCGCATGCGCACCGGGTGCCGCGAGAAGGCTTCGCCGAGCAATTCCATCCCGAGCCCTAACCATTAACCTACACGCACATCCTACAACACTATCACCTTTCACGAAAAATCCTACCACCACCTCATAATTCTCTGACGCGAGAGGAAACCGTAATATGGCGAAAGCTCCAAACAAACACATATCGAGATTCGAGTCTCTACCACGCCACACACCCAGCGCTGTATTCCTATAAATGCCCACACTGCGATCAATACGCCACGCTTTTCCACATCGTATGGTCTTGCGCAAGCCCACCACAGCTCACACCCATAACACACCCCATCACACGGCAATGGGAGGCAGCAGTGGCTAGCTCCGACTCAACGAACCAGCTCAACCGAGCGAGAAGGGCAGCTATAAGGCCGCTGGACTCCTGGACTGAGGGGACCAGCCCATTGGGGAGCGGCGGGGCTACCTACGCTCGTTTGCTCTTTTGCATAAAGTTTATTTTCTCTCTCTCTCACAGCACGGCGCTGCAGTCAGTTGTTGAAGATGACGGTTGTTCTTCACGCGTCAATGGCGTACGAGCAACGAGCAGCGATTTGTTTTCGATGGAGTAAGGGCCCAACGCCCATCGCAATTCACAGGGAAATGCAGCCTACGTATGGGGAAAGTTGTCTTGTTTTAAGACGTATAAGGTGGTGGTGTTGTGAGTTGGCAAATGGCCATGAAGACTTGCATGACAGTGAGCGTTCGGGGAGGCCCCGTGCGTTACTGACTGACATTTCTCGTCTGGATGCACTCGTGAAAACGGATCGGCGTGTGCACCTCAAGTACATTTCCCGGGAGCTTGGCATTTCGTATGGGAGTGTTTACGACATCGTTCAAGGGTGATTAGGGTACCGGAGGGTTTCATGCCGGTGGGTGCCTAAGCAGTTCAAATGACATGATAGAAGGCAAGCGAATGATTGCTTCACTGAATCATCTGCGATAGTATGCCGAGGAAGGTGAAAGTTTCCTGGACTACATTGTTATTGGCGATGAGACGTGGATAGTGCATTTCACTCCGGAATCGAAGCACCAGCCCATGGTGTGGAAACATACGGGTTCGCCTGTGACAAAAAATCGTTCAGTGCCATCTGTTGGGGCAGTGATGTTAATGGTCTTCTGGGATCGCCGAGGATTGCTCCTGCTGGAATTCATGCCACAAGGTGCAACCATCAATAGATGGACGGATGGATGCAAAACTTTAATGAAAGTACCGAGGTACGCGACTCAGCGCGCCATCACTGCCGACAGTGATTACAGCGTAAGCTGTTAAAGGCTCATTCTAGCAGCCGCTTCGGTTGGCGATGGTGTCCAGCGCCGCCACCACTGCCGCCGCTGCCAGTGGTGTCCGGTGTCCGTAGCAGCTATCGCCGGGAATGAGAAAAAATACTCAGTCTCCGCCGCGATTGAATCCGGGATCGCTGCGTGGGAGTCAGCTAGTTTACCACTGATCCACGCCAGCACTTGCTAACATCAAGCGGGAAAATGCCCTATAAACACGCTGTAGCGCGTGAGGAAACACGCGATGAGACATGCGCGCCGCGTAGCGTCGATACGAGCACACTGTGCATTGCATTTGCATATTATTACACCAGATGGCTTACCATGTAGCAGATGCACATGTAGCGGTACAAGGTAGAGGGTTTGAGGAAGGAAAAGTTTAGCGATTATCATCAGCCTATCTTTATGTCCACAGCAGGGTGAAGGCCTATTCCTGCAATTTCCGATTACCGCTATCTTGCGCTAGCTGATTCCAACTTGCGCCTGCAAATTTTCTAACTTTATCACGCCACCTAGTTTTATGCCGTCCTCGACTGCGCTTCCCTTCTCTTGGTATCCGTTCTGTAATCCTAATGGTCTACCGGTTATCCATCCTACGCATTACATGGAAGTTTAATGATATATATCCAAAAATGATAGCAAAAATATATATTCTGTACCTGATCAAATCAATCTGCCTAGGTGACTATGACCCCGCCGCGTTTCGAAGGGGATGCAAGTAAATAATAATCATGATCATCATTAGCTGGCTAGGTGACTGTTTGTCAGTGCTTTGTTTTAAAGGGGATGCCAATAATTCCATGACCATTATCATCTTCATTACAATCATAGTGTGCCTCTGTCATGCGATGTGAGAAGCGCGCCACGTAGCGTCGTTACTTGCACACTTTATATTTTAGTTGCATATTAATACACCAGGTGGCACGCCGTGTAGCAGTTGCATAGGTAGTTGTACAAGGTGACTGTCACCGTGCCGTTTGAAAGGGAATGCCATTCAAGCATCATCATCATTTAGCATCTTATCGTGCCATTTGTCACGCGATGTGACATGCGCACCGAGTAGCGTCGATACGTGCGAACAATGCATTGCAGTTGCGCTATATTTACCAGGTATCCCAACATGCAGTAGTTGCATGCTGCTTGTAGGTGGATCTGGTTAACTCAAGTAGGCTAGGTCACTTTTTCACCACCCCATTTCCCAGGGGATGCAAATAAACCACCACCACCACCATCATCATCATCATCATCATCATCATCAACGTCAGCATCGCATCGTACCACGAGTCGAGGGATGGGACATGTGCGCCATGTAGTCTGGTTGCCTGTGCTTGCTTTTCGGTACACGTTATGGCGCCTCCTCGGAGGGTACGAACGTCTGCTGAAGAAGCAAATTGTAGAGCTACACGCGCGGCTGCAACTAGGCAACGTCGGGCTCGGCAGACCACTGTGCAGATCCTCACGTGTTGCGGCGCAAGCCACAGCTCGCCGTCGACGGCGCCAGACAGTTCAAATTGTTTTCGTGAAGACCATGTGAAGATACTTTGCCGCGAAGACCCTGTAGTGCTTGGTGCAGAAAATTTATAAACTCTTATGGAGCCGCTTCTTCAGCTTACGCTGTATCTGTGCTGCGTGTGCTGCGCAGGCCTGTGACATTTTGTTCCGCACTGTCAAGTCTGCTGGCTGCCATCAGGCGAAAACGCCGAGGGATTCTCGATGTGGACAACGCGGTTGTCCTCCACGGCAATGCGAGGCCACATGTGGCAATCAGAACCACCAACAAGCTCCGGTCATTTCCCTGGAAGAGTCTGGACCACCCACCAGAGAGTCCGGACCTCGCCCCAAGTGATTTCCACGTTTTCAGTCCGCTGAAGAAGTTCCTGGCAGGACAGTGATTCACGTGCAACGATCCAGCCAAGAGAGCAATCCGACAGTGGTTCCACAGTCAGCCGGACGAATTCTACCACCGAGGAATCTCAGATTTAGTGCTGCGATAGGACCAATGTCTAAACCGGTTTGGGGACTGTGTGCAAAAATAGTCTAAAGTACGTAGAATAGTACGTATATTACTTACCTGTATATACCTCACCTTGGCTCAAACAAAATAGGGTCAAGGACTTTCTTATTCGCCCTCGTACCTGGACCTAACGTTCTAGATCCAAACAAAAACTATAAATTAGCATTTGTGAGCATAAGACACAGTATACTCTATTTAAAAGAAGAGCAAAAATTGAGTAAACAATGGAACACTAATTTATTCTTGAAGCTGTTAATTGTTGATACGAGTTACAGGATTTCCAGAGAACAGCTTAGAGTGGAAAAAGAAAACACTGTGTGCACCGAACAATTCTGGAAAATATGAGGGCAAATAATTACCGAAGCCTTTATGTTAACAAACCTGCTATCAGCGGTATGCGTGCTTGAGTACAGGTAAGCGTAGATTATTAATCCGGGAGTGAACTCATTGAATACAAATTAAACGCCCTTCAATATGCTCGCAAGCGCGAGGGAAACACGGCTATTCGCAGTATCTCAAAAAAGGCTTTTCTGCGTGAACGCTGTATGAGCTCGCTTTAGCGATAGCCATTGCCCACCATCAGTAGTGTGAACAGTTCAAAGTTATCAACACCTGTTGATCGGTTCTTCAAAACTGAAGCCGAAATGAAGAATTTCGCGGGGAATACAAGGAGAAATTTCTGAATATGGATAAAATCAGCACGTCGGCTGCTTGTTGCTTTCGCATGTTTATTTTATACATTTTTTCTTTCTGCGGAGACGCGTTGTCTTTCACTGGTGTCCTGTGACTTTCGAACGACGCACATGAAATTACGGAGCGAGCATAACAGTAGATTATGTACGTGTATAAACACCCTGTCTTTTCATCCCACGCTCGCTTTGAACGAGTTAATTAATTGCGATGACAAGCGCGTTCATGGGAGATCAATATTTGGAGCCAGTCGGCGATCCTACCATATCTGCGGCTGCCAGAGCCCAGGAGTGCGCATTGTTTGTAGTATGCGTAGAAGTATAAAGTATCTTGCGAAGTGGTGTTGTTGCTGCATATTAATGATCAAAATGCATGAATGACACAATGCCGAGTCAGCACTGTAGCTTATAGTCCTGCAACTTTTGCAGAAATGTTATAATACTTTATTGTGACGCACACATATTAATAACGTTGCGTCAACAGTAAACGCTGCGTAAGTTAGTTCCTAAATTTTCTTTTAAGAGAGATGTGTTGTTCGTCAGATGCCAGCGAGGGCCGCTTACAGAATAGTCGCCGCAATCTCTGCTTCGAGCTCAATGTCCTCAATATCCTTTTTCATCTAATTTTTTATTGCGATAGCAATTATATGGACACTCAAAAGCAGATTTCTGCCGGCGGCATCGCCGTCGCCGTGAGGTTCCGTATGACGTCAATGGAGATGAAATCGTCGCCGATGATAAGTGGTTCGTGAGGGAAAGGGAAAGGTTGGCGCTATCTTCTGCAGCCCTTGAGGGAGCACGGCTCAGCGCCAATCGGCCATACCATGCTGAATACGCCGGTTCTCGTCCGGTCGCCGCGCGCCGAACGCTGTATGTGCGAGTGAAAGGGCGCGAGGGGCGCGCGCTCTCAGGGGGAGTGAACGCATGGCGGAGAACAAACGCGCGTTCTGCGCCGTGCTCGCTTAAGGGCTGCAGAAGTAGGCGTCTCTTTTATTGCGATAGCAATTATATGGACACTCAAAAGCAGATTTCTGCCGTCGGCGTCGCCGTCGCCGTCGCCGTCGCCATGAGGTTCCGTATGACGTCAATGGAGATGAAATCGTCGCCGCGCGCCGAACGCTGTATGTGCGAGTGAAAGGGCGCGAGGGGCGCGCGCTTTCACGGGGAGTGAACGCACTGGCGCTGAGCCATGCTCCCTCAAGGGCTGCAGAAGATAGCGCCAACCTTTCCCATTCCCTCAAGAACCACTTACCTTACCTACCTGAGCCGTGCTCCCTCAAGGGCTGCAGAAGATAGCGCCAACCTTTCCCTTTCCCTCAAGAACCACTTACCGAGAACAAACGCGCGTTCTGCGCCGTGCTCGCTTAAGGGCTGCAGAAGTAGGCGTCTCTTTCCTCCTTTACAATCACCATATATGTAGAGCAAACGCGCCTTCTTCCGACGCGCTAGAGGCCGTGGGGGAGCGGGGGGAGGGGGAGGGGGAGGGAAGGGAGGCGACGTTTAGCTGCGGCACCACGTGCCTATTTATATCAGAGGCTCCGGCAACAGTCACCAACGCCGCACGCACTTTGAGCGAACGCGGGCAAGAGAGAGAGAGAGAGAGAAATAGAAGCGAGGAAAGGCAGGGAGGTTAACAAGACGCACGTCCGGTTTGCTACCCTGCACTGGGGAAAGGGGGTATAGGGATGAAAAGAGAGAGAAAGAAAATAGAGAGAGCACAGTTTAACGCGGGCAAAACGCCGAAGGCGTCGACAACAGTTCTGCGTGTTGCCGGTGCTGCTGCATGTCCAAGTTTATACAGCTGATAAAGCTAATATCATTACTCCGTACTAGCTCTCTACAAATTTGCTATCGCAATTGATGCTTCGCCTTTCAGGTGAAACTGAGACAACTTTTTTCAACTTCTGAGATAATATAATTAGATGAAAAGCGTCAATGGGAAAATTGTAGATCCACATGATAAACATACAGCTTTCTGATGCTCAATACGCGCTGCTTAAAAGTGTGTTTCCAAGCATGAAGGAAGCCTGCGAATACACGTAAAATGCCTCGAGAGGCTAGTCGCGCGGCAATTTTGCATGTATTTTGTATTTGTTTGTAAAATAAAATGTAATTTAGGACAAGCACACTAACAGGAAAAAAAAAACTGCCAGTGATTACAAGTTAAAAAATAAACATGACTATGCATATTACACGTAAACGCTATTATATTAAAACAAGGTGCAGCAAGATATGGCGTAAACTTATGTGCGCTACAAATTGGCAGTTACGAATAACTTACGGCAGATTTTTCTTTCAATAAAACCAGACACAGCTTTAACCAAGACAAAAAGGTTATCAGCACACACAAGTAAACAAAAACTCAAAAATTAATTATTCTCTATGATTAACGTATTGTAGTATCTCTGTAAAAGACGGATGTTGTGCGTATGTTGTGCACGTATATGGATAGCGTTAATAACAACAACAGTTCAGTAAGGAGACCCACGCGCCAAGGATTATTTGAAAAGATTCACGAAGCAACCAACTTATTTTTTTCTTCTTGTTTATCGCCCTCGTATGTTGCAAAATATGGGGGGGCGCACTTCTCTGCCAACAACCGCGCTCGTCGCTCGCTCGCACCGTCTCTTATCTCCACACGGCTCTGACCTTTAAGTGCATTCGCCGCTCAGTTTCCGTTGAAGCGATAGACCGCACGTACCTTCGCCCGCTGCGGCGTATGCTTGCTGCCAGCGTTTTGACAGTCGTTGTCTGCTGTCATTCAGTGCGATCTCTTCGTGTTTGTGCGCGCTCACACCACGCTTGTTCATTCAGTTCGTAATAGTCGGGCCACATTTTCCAACGCACGCTACACACGCAATGCTGCCCGGATCGGCAGTGCAGCGTTACAGGTGTGTCCCTTCGCACGCGCTGCCCACGGGAAGCGCTTCTCATCAACACCACCGTTTCACACGCGCCTTCTCGTGGTCATCGAGTCTCTCTTCATGTCGGTCTACCTACGCCGCAGCACACCTGCTTACTTAATCAGCTCATGTTTACTACAATTCATATTGCTACCAAAGCCGCTCACCTTACTTTATTAAACGAACAAAAACGAAGAAAATAAGACGATCAGCAATATTTTATCCACTGCGCAAAGTGCAACGAGAATCCAAGTGGTCCTCAATGGCCGAAAAAAAAATGCCTAGACGAGAAGGAAAAGAACACGAACTATACTTTTTGCGGCGCGACAACCAATTTTCGAAGGCTTAAGGCGCCATCGACGCGAGGCGAAAACAAAAGAGCGGGCAGTAAGGACTAAAGCAAGTTGGCCGAGAATGGAGCTCAAATTTCATATGCAAAAGAAGGAAGCGAAAGTGACCGCGGTTCACGGGCTCTTGGCGTCCCCATAGTCTCCCCCCGCCCCTCTCTCTCTTATACCAGTGCTGGGGCGAACATTCTTGCCTCACCAAGTGACCCCTCCCCCCATAAACTAAGAGCCGTGTGCGCCGAACGAGGCCCACTAAAAGACGAAAAGCACAATGAACGCTGGCTGGAAAGTGCGTCTCCCGTGGAGCAATACCGCCTATATGGGCAGCAAAAGAAAACTGGGCTGAGGGTGAGCGCGGGAGGGTCACAGAATGACGTATGCAGGGAACATCGGAGAGTGGTGGTTCTCTGAAGAAGGGTAGAGGGCGCCACGGCGAAGGATGAAGGGGGCGAACGATCAGGGCCACGGCGGCGGCAATTTGTCTTGGTAAAGAGCTCCACCGCGCGCCGCCTAGCGGGCGCACCAGCAGCAGCAGCAGCAGCAGCAACGTGGCACAGGAGGACGCTGGGCTCCGCGAAACGCCGGGCGGCCCATCTTCTGCGAAGCCTTATGACGGCTATAGGCGGAGACGACGTCTTCACGAGAAGAGAGGGGGGGGGGGGGGGGGTTGTCCAGATTATCGGCCCAG
This sequence comes from Dermacentor silvarum, assembly GCF_013339745.2. NCBI lineage: Eukaryota > Metazoa > Arthropoda > Arachnida > Ixodida > Ixodidae > Dermacentor > Dermacentor silvarum. Next base: position 94,377,875 of record NC_051157.2, read on the forward strand.
GCGCCGGACGCCGTGTTATTACCGTCGTTTAACGCTATGCATTAACGAGCCCGTCACGCGGCGATGTTAGCAGGCGGCCCGGGCGTACCGTGAAGGAAAGGCTACGGTCTCTCGTGATGGACTGGCGTTTCGCAGCTCGACGGTCATTTCCCCAAAAAAGCCCTTGCCATACTCATAAATGTCTTTATTTGCCTCTGTCTTGCGCTGCCGGCATTTTATCAAGGTTTACTTCTTTAGTAGAGCCACTTTTCTAAAATAATGCAAGAACACGTAACTGGAGTAACTGGCGTGAGCCTCACTTTGAAACGAAACATATTTCGAAGAACTCTACTCCACGCAGGAAGAAAAAATATTTTTCAGAAGCTCTGGCTGCCGGCGAAGAACCCAACTCGACTCCGGGTGTCTTCTGGCACGAGCTCGCAATGGCTTCCGCTGTCTGGTAATTTCTTGTGAGAAATGGCCTCAACTCGGCGTAAATGCCGTCGCGCTGCAACAAAGCGTCGTTTTCTGCAACAGTACCACTCGCGCCTTTTACCGCGTGAAGAGCGCTCGGGAAATTACGGTTGCAGAAGCTCACGGTCAATTTACAGCTTGAGACGACGTGCGATAATTCAAGTACGCCAACTGTTAACCGTCAACCTTATAAGGAGCACATCGGCGGAGGATACTTCAGTGTCATTTATCCCGCTCGCAAACAACAGTGGGCGTGTAATCAGTTTTGATAACGGCGCAGCACGTTGAACGTAATGCATCGCAGGATACTTTGTACTGGGAGGCGTCTTCATTTGTCGTCGACGTGGTCTATTTCTTCGGAAATGTCACCGTAAAGATTAAGCTTCGCTCATTTGCGAAAAGTATGAATGCTCGAACTTAACGAAGTGTCAGATTGAAAGGGCAATGAATATTGTGCCTCTTTCGTTACGCACATCGGCAAATTTGCAATCTTCCAAAATGTCATCGTGAAATGTATGTGAACCGAGAATTTACGGACACGTCCATATCGATGCATCTGACACTACATACAGCTATTTCAATATACATCCCCAACCGTCCTATTGAAGATGCTATTCACTGACAACATCTGTTTATTAAAATTAATAGCGCCAGTGGCGCCACGACAATAGCATTTAGGAAAGCAAATGGGGACTTTTGGCTAATTTGCGTATGGGAAGATTTGGGTAAGACGTAGTCCAAAAAGATAGTGACCTCTGCGCGGACGAATGGGGATTCTAGACAGGCCTTTGATGTATCATCATGGCCATTTGCAGCCATGAAATATTACACAACAGTAGAACATTACGACGCCATGTCTTTCGCAAGGTGTGTGCCATCATTCGTTGGTGTTCTAAAAACCGAGTGTCTGCGTTGTCGACACAACCTAATGGGAATATTGCTTGGGACGCTTCTGCCAATACAGTCAGTTTAGTTTCGAGCGGCGTTCAAGCAATCTACTCGGGAACATAGTACAGTGCATGCATTAGCAAATGTAAGTACATTTCTCTCTTATGTCACCCCAATAACTCCTTTGTCTTGTTTGTGCTATCGACATTTTCTGTGCGTACTGCTGGTACACGCTTAGCTAAACCACGTTGGCACCTCGCACTTGAACGCAAGTTGTGTTTGTCCTTAAGAAAAGAGGAGACACGATTTTCTAGGATCTTAGAAATGAAAGTGTACATGTTTACTTGTAGGTAGTTTGTTCTTGTTTTTGGTACATTTGGTCATTCGTTAAATGATTGAATGACGTCACTATTCACCGTGTAGTTTGCCTCTAAGATCTAAAGCCTTTTTATTGCGACAGCAACTATTGTTCTCGCAATAAATTATGCAACTATCGCAAATTTATGCTTCCACTGTCTTTTCTTTTTGCTATTAGTTTTCTTTCCTGCGCGTTTTGCTGACCTGTCTCGATGCAATGTGTTGTCAGGGGGTTTATATAGAAGTTTGAAGCCATCTCTTTAGGACTTTTTTCTCACCCTGCTCCAATGGTCAATGGCAAATAAAGGTTCACGAATTTAATTAATCAATATTAATTAATTAATTCATTCGTTCGTTCACTCAACTATACGGACACTCCAGGCGAATTTACGTCATCGTCGTCGGCGTGGCCGTGAGGTTCCGTATAAAGTCCAAGTTCGATACGATCGCGGCCCCGCGCCTATTGTTTTATGCTCAAGGAAAAGCGTACGAGGGTAAGCCGAAAGGAGCCGAGCTTGGTGTGGCGACATCTTCTTATGCGCACAAGGCGGGGAGATAGGCGGAGAGGGTGCGGCCGACTTTTCGTGCGTGCAAGAGGGGAGCAGGAAGGTGTGCGTGCGCCAAGAGGCGGGGCGGGAAGGGGGGGGGGGGCAGGGTAGCGCCCGTCTCCGCTTCTACTCCGGCCTCGGCTGCGCATGGTGCAGCTGAGTGCGGCCGTGCGCGTGCTATCATGGAGGCAATCTGCGGTGGGTTCGTAGGCAAAGCGACCAAAGATAGCGGGCGGCTTCGTGTGCGCGGCGTTCTCATGCGCCAGGTTCGCGTTGAAGCGAAACATATCTACAAAGAGGATTTCGCTCGCGCAGCTGCTGCCGCTCTTCATGACGCCGGCGTTGTGACAGCGAGTGTCCGTAGTCATCGAGTGAAATGTGTTCATATTTGCTTTTGCGCGCGTGAAACTGTGCTTGTTATTTTAGTCATTAAGCGTATGTTTAGGCAGTTTGTCGAACTAATAAAACTACTAACCTTACAGTGTACAGCTGTCTAACAATTTGCTATCGCCATCAATGATTCATCTTTCGGACGAAACTGTACTTTTTTCCTCAACTCTCTTCGAAATGGTATTACCTGTGTTAACGCTAACAAAAAAAAAATCCTCAACTTGTGCAGGGAAAAGAAATCAAGAAAACAATGTCCATGGCTGAATTAACCGGAATTCCACATTGACGTGAACTTCGAAACGCAAGACCAAGACAAGAGCAGATTTTGAAGGGCCACAAAGGAAGCTAAAAAAATCAGGAACAGAGAACTATAATCCTCTCATTCAAACGCGTACATCCAACCTTCTCCATGTAGTGAGCTTTTGTGTGCTATTTCATTTCTCGCAGTGTGCAATTCCTACCCACTTGGAGCCCGCGGGTGGTGATGAAAGTCGTTTACAAGAGCTTTATCTCGCACCCATTTCAGGAAGATGCCCGCCCTGGCTTCTAATTTTTTTTCATCTAAATCCGCCTTTTCTTACTATACGAGGGAGCAAGGATGTTGCGTGCACAAAATCTTGTGCGGAGGCCATTTCGTTTTCAGCCCGGCGTTCTCGACGAGGATTTAGCATCAGTCGTTTTCGGGTCTTCGCGTAAGAAGACAAAAGAGTTCTCTATCCGTCTGGAATCTGTCTTGATGACTTTCAGTGCCGTCTTTCATGAGCATGGTAGTGACTGAAAAAGTGACTCGAAGAAAATATATAATTTTCTTGTGGATAAAAAAAAGTTTCACGCAATGTTTAAGGAAGAAGTTCTCGTTTCTATGTGAAAAAGATAAGAATTACCAAACATTTACCAAAGGCTCTCTCGCTACACGCTAATGCCCATTTGTTCTTTCCTCACGATGCTCACCACAATATGATAAATGGTAGTGTGCCAAAAACAAAATCAGCGCATATTAAGGTACTCTGCTGTATGCCGCGCCCTGTCGCAAGGGTCAACATAAAATAAACTGTGGCCTTTAAGTCTGGGGAATGCGAAGATTACCTTGTACGAATGTCACTTGCCTTCTTTCTCTGAAATAGCCGACTTTTAAATGAAACTAAGGAAAAAATAAACGAAAGCAAACAAAAACAGAGAATAATATAAAGAGCCTCGGTTAGGAGGCTCTACCACTATAAGGTGGTGTGCGATCCTATCCGTGATCCTGGATTTGAATAGAACAGCTGAATCCCATTTTAAAGGAACAAGCAAAAGAGATCACCAGAACTTACTCTCCTTGAAAAGCCTGAGCGCATACCCGTTGATCCCTTCACTTGAACCACTTGTTTATGGCTGCTCTCACAAAGAAGAACGCCTGTGTATTCGAAATCCCGGCGCCGGTTATCGCTGTCGGTGAAGCCCTAAAGCGAGCATTATTGGTTGAGAGCGCGCGAGTGTTGCATACACTGCAACAGTGCAATGCTTCTTAAGAAATACTTAAGCTTCCGCTCCAACGGTGTGACTGTAATGACAGCAGTTTCATGTATTTGTGCTTCTAGAGCATTTCTTTTCAGCTGCTATAATTTAAAGCAACGAATAAAGACAAATGAGGACGCAGGAACAAAACAAGCCGAGCCGGGACGCTGTTTATTTCACACTTCCATACCATACCGCTAACAAAATTTTTGTTTATGATGAATATAATCGCAACGCGAGAACTCTTCGTTCCCGCATTATACCAAATTAAGTGCAAAACTGTGAGCCTTCGACAAAGCGGAGTACAGGGATAAAGCGGATAAAGTGTACGGATAAAAGGCACTTTCACCTAGCCTGAAAATATTCTCGTGGCTCTTGCATAACGCTTATGTCCCCAGTAAATATTTTTGCGATCCATCGTAGCACATTGAATGTTGAACACCTGAGCTGATCTTCTTTTACTTAAACCATGTTTGACCTTAACATAAGCTCAGACCAAACGCAAAGGCAAAAGAATGGCGACGGATACATGACCTCTCTTTGGTTGCGTTGACTTCATCCGGAATTCAAGTTCATTAACTAGCCCATTTATCATGCTCTTTTCTGCAATTAATGTTCTAGTATCAGAGCAGGACAATATGTTTGTTACAAAATTAAACACATTTCCCTCCTTGGTCGGGTTGGTATTGAAATATTTGTGCGACGAGTTATAATTATTGAGCTACCACGCTCGCTATGAAGATTATTCGCTTATAGCTATAATCAAACAAGCGCTTGTGGAAGGCAAATTGTGCACTGAGCTTTAAAAGTGAAACGCAGTTGCTCTGCCAGGCATTTTTATATAACTGTGTGAAAAGAGCTTACAGAGCATTTCTTGATTTACTGGAAGTTGCTACCCCATGTTTAAAAATAAAAGACAAACGTTTCGCTGGAAAGACCTGCGCTATCGAAACCAACCGGACCTTCTAACTCGTAGATTCGTTAGCGTACTATTGTTCAACTATCGTACAGCCCTGTAAAGAAACTTTACATGTCTAGGCCTACCTCTGTCTGCTCTCGAGGACCCAATGCAAGAGAGTAATCAGCATTGCTCACGCTTTAAATCTTTGAGAGAAGAAAAGAAACTCAGGGACCACTGTACAAATACAACATTAACAACAAATACAACACTTCGCAACGTTCACCAGAAAGTGTGCATCGAAAGACGAGTGCTGAAGCATTTCACAGCTCTCTAAAACACTAGCTGAATGCCTCAAGGAAGTTAAATGCAATGAGTGACAAACATATAAAATTACTAGTACACAGGGAAATTATTATTGAATGACAAAGTAAAAGATACTAAGCGCAAGTTGTGAGTGCCTTTTTGGTGTTCAGAATTTCTTGTTATTTTGGATGCAAGCATGGAATCGGTGCGTCTAAAAACGCTCATTCTTCTGCGCTCACAAGAGCAAAAATAGTGAGCGTATTTCGATGCCACATAAAAAACCACAATGTACAAACAGGAGAGGCATCTATCTTCAACCAACGCTGGCCAAAGTGATAAGAATGCCTTAGACGTAACGAGCTGAAAAATCCGGAAGCGTTGAGACAGCAGCCGGCCATCAGCTTTCTTTCTCCAATCCGCCGAATTTCGTAGGAGCTTCGTAAAAGCCCAGAGGAGCTTCTTTAAATCAAACGAAAGACATTGCTTTTAGACGCCTCACTTGGGGACAGATTTCAATAGTTCTACTCCTCGCCTCGGGCCTTCATCAACAAAGCTCCTCGTCCGAACCGAAATATTAATTCTCTTGTTCTTCTCTTTCGTCTATGCACAATTCTTAGTAAGCTTCGCAAAATGCGAAGACATCGACAGAAAAAGAAAAATCGAATACAAGGCTCCCGGGTTTATCCAGTAGTAAGCCCCTTCTGTTTCACATACAAGCACAAGTGCACGGCACTCGTCTCAACCAAAGGCAAAGACAGCGCGCTTCCATTTCGCAAAGATAGCGCCAACAATGCATCGCTTCGGCGTATGGGGAGGGGGTGGTTTCAATCGAGCAATTTCTCCTTCCCATTGTGGGACTGTCGCCGAGTTCATTACGTCTGTCTCGCCGCATATCCCTCGCTCGCTTGCTGGTTCTTCGGGCGGCATCGACAGCTGGCTCCTTCCTGCAGGGCGCATATGCCGCCGGCTGCATTTGCTCAATAGGGGAACCGCCGTCGCGTATGCTGCAGCCGGCACCACACGTGCACGCTCGGCGTCTTCCCCACTCAACCCGACCCGTCGTCGCCTTAAGCAACGCCGTTCTTCCTTCCTTCATTTCCCTTGTTCCCGCGCGCGCGAGAGAGCCCTCAAAGCCTCTTGTCCTCTCCGGCTCGAGTAGTTGTGTCATCAAGAGAATAGAAGGATGCTATCATCGCGAACAACGCGACGACGACGATGCTGAGCACGCATCTGTAATTGGACGGCGAGCGCATCGTTAAGTCCCTCGTCATTGTAAAGTGAGAGCTGGCCAAAGGCCAGCGGCGTTCTATTGTGCGACGCCTTCGTTGAGTGCGCCGCTTGTCCATCTTTTGTATACTTTATCGCGCCTTCGGAATAGCGTGCCGAGGCCGTGTGGGCCCTTCGAGTGCTTGTTTTTACTTGATGCCTTGAATTTGCGAGCGAATTTGTCCTGAGATATTGTGTTGACTTGCCCTCTTCATCTCCTTTGGTCATTTGTTTTTGTAGCTTTTTAAAGATCCTGCGCAGCTTTTTGACCGGCAGATTTTAACGACCAGATGAGTGGCCAAAATTGTGATCTCTGCACAGAAACTGCACAACTTTTCGCATGCTGAACTGAAATAAACTTCTTTGTCGATTTGTAATTGTGAGCACTGGCGGACGAACGAGGTAAATAAGTGCGCATTTGTCTTTTTTTTTCCTAAGCCACATCGGAAACATTTCATTCAACGTTTAGCTATTATGCAAAATGATTGTAAGTGTACTTTTGTTCATTTTAGTTGCAGTACAATTCACTCACAAGCAACGTGTTTAGTTTTGGTCTTTGTTCAGTACCAGGTTGTTCCAACTTAGACTCTTCTTGTTCTCTTCTATAAAGTTATATCTTATCCTAACGTTTCCGGGAGAGGTCACCTCGCTTGTGAGTTTCTATGTGTTACGTTTGCTCGCAATGCAAGCATATGTCGAGCTATAAATGGGATTGCGGCATTACGACTTACGCACACATTGGTTGGGTTTATTCAGGAATATTGCGCAATTGCTAAGTGCAAGAATACGCGTTGAGCAACATAACGTTGAATCTTTACGAAATGGACAATTTCCGTAATCCGTCATAAAATGTTCCTGTAGTTTGCAACAGAAGCTCTTAAGTTTAGGCCTCACTGTCCCCCATCAGCAAACCCGGAAAGAAAGGCACTGCCTTGTAGATGATATAGAGCTCTAAATGCGAACCTTGGAATTTATTTAGCGGCACTTTCCTGGCCACAGAAGGTGCACTCAACAATTACACGATGTATTCGCCAGAATACGAAATAAGAAAACTGACACACCAAAGATTCCATTGTCGCGAAGGTCTCCCAAGCAAGATTCCACCGGAGCCCAACTTTTACCATCCCGACGGGTAGTCTTCTTCTAGGCTCCTCGTTTTTTACACACCAAGTGAAGTGTGCGTTTAACCTACCTTGGTCTACCGCACAGAACGTACTCTCGTCACCAACCTCAACTTTGTCACATCGGCCTCGACTACCACAGATAAATAAACAATGCCGCGAAAAGTGCTTTTCCGCTCTTGACCCATATTTGAAGAGTCACACCATTTTCGGCACTTGGTCGGTTAGCGAGACTTTGTGAGCGTCAGCATTTTTTTTCCTTCTGTGTACTGTTCCCCTTGCCAATCGTAGGTGATCCCGGTCTTTCTCCTTTCCAACTGCCAAAGGTACTTCCACTTCCGACCTTCCCTGACTTTTATTTCCTTATCTCTCGACGTTGCAGTCTCTCGCCAAAGTGCACTTTCCCAACGAAACTCCTTTTGTTTCGTGAGGAGCTGAATGGCGACCGCTGATGCGCGCAATGAAAGTACTCAGCTGTTATAAATGCCATTGATGGCACCAAGGTTTCCGGCGGCTCTAGAAAACCGCGTTGCGCGATAGCGCTTCGGAAGCGCGCACTTCGTCGTGGAAATGAGCTAGTAAAGGAAAATTGTGAGAAAGACAAAGATCGATCGGAACGAAGGAATCATAGGTTGGCTGGAGAAGAAGACCAAGTGGATGTGGGCCGAGGAAATGGAGGAGAGCGAGGAAGGGGCCGAAGAAGAGAAGTGGCAAGGCTACGGTTGACTGTAATTACTACGCGTAAAGGTGGTGTAATCTGTTTGAAATAATCATAAAACAACAAAAAGAGACCAAGTCTGGTTGCCTGCACAGGATGGGCACTAGAAAGGAAAGTGTAAGAGCCACACACGGAGAGAAGACGGGGGAAAAAAAGAAAAGCTGCAGAAAAAAACGGTTGGAGCGATCAGAGATTTTCCGGAGCGTGCATGGCCCGCCGGTCCCCGTGGCTTGCGCGGAGAGTGGAGGCATCCTGGAGAATGACCCGTAACCACGTGACCAAGCTAGTGCCAAATGGCTGACCCTTGCTTTTTGAGCTCCCTTCTCTTCCTTCGGTGGCCGAACGGCGTGAAAGAGATTGACAGCAGAGCGAGGTGGCGTGAGAACGGGGACCGGAAATGAAACAAGGAGGTAATGAAGGGGCGAGCCGACCACGTCGCAGTTCCGACAAGAAGCAAGAGAAGAGCTGGAAGGATTGCAGTAACGGCGCGTTTGCGTTTCTTTCTTGTTTTTCAGCTTTTTTGTTTGGGGAGAAGGGGGTGAGACTAAGGTGGTAGAGGGGAGGAAAAGTCGACAAAGCGCTTAGCAACACGCTTGAGCACAGCCGCGAACGACACTCATCGAGCTGCCGCCACGGTAGACGAAATAAAAATGACATTGCGACTCTCAGCCGAGGAATCTCGCTGGGGTGTGCCACTAGCAGGTAGCGATTGGAAGTGGTGTAGTCGTGTTCTGACGCGGGTATTGGGCAGGGTGAAAGTGGCCCCCGTAGGATATATTTTATCGCGGCAACCTAGTCATTAGGCAACACAATCATGAATACGTGTACTATTGCGCCAGTTAGACACATAATCCGATCATAGTGTCTTGTAGTGGCAATACGTGAAGGATTAGACTGCGTGATGAAAAACAGGAGAATGTTTGCATCATCACTGATGAGGTACTGCTTAGCCTCGTTGCTCGGCTTTTGCGCAATTTTATTTATGGGAGGAGCTGTTTATACTGAATATATCCCTGAGGACGCAGTTTATTGTGCTGCTTTTTGTTTCTTTCCTCACTAGAAAGAAATATGCACTGATGCTTTGCAGGTAATTTTTTAATTCTGTTTATGTACTTCACGCCTAAAGTGGAGTGACAATTGGGTCACCTGCTAGGTGCTGCCCTGCTTAATGACTGACTGTTTTCCTAGCCATTACGGGTTGTGGACCTCATAAGTTGCGTTTAGAAGGCGGCCCTGCTAGTCTTGCTCTTTGAAAAGCATAGACCGCGTTCGCGTGAGCCACCATCTTGCATAGACAGTGGCGCCACCTATGAGCGGTCGCCATTCTGGCTTGGGTGAATTCTCCGTGTTTTATGCCAGGTATACGCTCGGCTGGATCATATCCATTAATCATATCCATGTCATGAATTAGGTAATCGAGAAATCTGCGGAGTGCAATCAACCTCTGTATATGGCTTTCATAGATTATGAAAAGGCATTTGATTCAGTAGAGATACCAGCAGTCATAGATGCATTGCGTAATCGAGGAGTACAAGATGCATACGTGAATATCTTAGCAAATATCTACAAGGATTCCGCAGCTACCTTGGTTCTCCACAAGAAAAGTAGAAAGTTACCTATCACGAAAGGGGTCAGGCAAGGAGACACAATCTCTCCAATGCTATTCACTGCATGCTTAGAAGTATTGAACCTCTTAGACTGGGAAGGCTTAGGAGTGAGGATCAACGGCGAATATCGCAGCAACCTTCGGTTTGCAGATGACATTGTCCTATTCAGCAACAATGGAGACGAATTAAAGCAAATGATTGAGCACCTTAATCGAGAAAGTGTAAGAATTGGGTTGAAGATGAATATGCAGAAGACAAAGATAATGTTCAATAGCCTGGCAAGGGAACAAGGACTCAGGATCGCCAGTCAGCCTGTAGTGTCTGTAAAGGAGTAGGTTTATCCTAGGTCAATTACTCACAGGGGACCCTGATCATGAGAAAGAAATTTACAGAAGAATAAAATTGGGTTGGAGTGCATACGGCAGGCATTGCCAAATCATGACTGGGAGCTTACCACTGTCGTTGAAAAGTGTACAATCATTGCATTCTACCGCTGCTAACAGTATGGGGCAAAAACTTGGAGGTTAACAAAGAAGCTCGAGAACAAGTTAGGAACCGCACAAAGAGCAACGGAACGAAAAATCTTAGGGCTAACGTTAAGAGACAGGAAGAGAGCGGTGTGGATCAGAGAACAAATGGGGATAGTCGATATTCTAGTTGACATTAAGCGGAAGAAATGGAGCTGGGCAGGGCACGTAATGCGTAGGATGGATAACCGGTGGACCATTAGGGTTACAGAATAGATAGCAAGAGAAGGGAAGCGCAGTCGAGGTAGGCAGGAAACCAAATGAGGTGATGAAATTAGGAAATTTGTAGGAGCAAGTTGGAACTAGCTAGCGCAAGACAGGGGTAATTGGAAATCGCAGGGAGAGGCCTTCGTCGTACGGTGGACATAAAATATAGGCTGACGATGATGATGATCATACGCTCAGCGGCAGTTTCTGACGGTTGTTTTCGAGCTCGCTTGGTTTCACGTACTGAAGTGATATGAGTCGACAAGGCGGGAGTTTCTGCTGCCGATGAGGCAGACGGAGCACCGATCGTGACGTTTCCGCGCATTTTTGAGCCTGGAATCAGCCTCATAGATCAGTTGTGTATTTCTGAGCATTCGTAGAACGATTATGTCCTTAGTACCTTGAATATTCTTCCTGTAAATTTAAGCTGCAATGTAGCAGCAATGAGCAGTTCAGAAACATACGTGATGACCTAACAGCGTAGGTAACGTTCTGCAACGGAATAAGTTTATGCTGTCTGCTTAAACAAGTGTTCAAATTGTTACCTGTTCATATATTGCGTGGCAATCTGAGTTCTGGAACGTGGTGACCGCCCTCAAATAAAATAGCTTTGGTTAGTAGCAACAGCATACCATGTAGTATGAATCACACTTGCGTAGTGCTTGAGCTGGCCGGCTGCAGGCTGCGCGAGTAGTATAGATCTGTGTGTCCTATAGCGCATGGGACAAGCGTGTGGCATGACCATGCAGCAGTTTAATTGCTGCGCTAGACCATGTTTTGTTTTTTTCGTGAAAGATGGCGACCAATTCAACCAATCGACCACTCTAGATAAGCATGAGTGATACTCTATAAACCGCAAGGAGGTTAAAACAATTGTGTTTTGTTCAATCTTGTTCAGCCCGTCTTCTACGATGCATTCGCCCGTTTTACAGAAATCGTGTCCTTACAAGTTGATGTCGCTTTCTGTTTATGCGGTCCGGTTTGAATATTACTGCTTTACAGGGGGAAAAGGAAATATAGAAGCCCAAAGCTTATATGTATCACACTGGTTTACCATCCATACTGATCCCTGTGTTCAGCCATGCCATCAGCCTTTTAAAGGTGACTGATGCAGACAAAGCATAGTTTACTGTAAACGTCTGAAAAAATGATGCCCGTTGCGCTGACGCAAATATCCTATAACCATTGGCGCTCAGTTGTTTCGGGGGGTTGTATTGGATTCGCCTTACACGAGCATTCTTATATATCAGTTTCTTTGTCACGTTACCAGATAGTGAGAAGGTTTTCCAATAAACGCGGCCAATTCACAGGCGCCGCGGCTCTTAGTCGAGTGGAAGCCGATACAGCAAAAATAGTTCACAAGACGTACACGCACCACGGCTGTTGAAGCACGTCGCATGCTTGCGCAGCCAAAGGGAAATTTTCGCATGCTGCAGTGACTGCTGCATCGAAACGCCACGCTGTGGTTCCCCGACGACCGTGTGTGAATTGAAAGTACGTAAATTCCTCGGAGAACGAGCAAGAACATCTCCAAATTGTTACGCAGCCCGCGATGGCAACGCCATTAAAGCAACGCCGCACCGCGGTTCTCACATGCCAGAGAGGAGAAAAGGCTCGCGGCGCACGCTTTCCTTCTCGCCCGATGAATATATTAATTGAGGACCATTAAAAACTAACTAGTTGGATTAGTAGAACACACTGGCGACCATTGTCGTGCACCGAAACACGTGTGGTGTTTTTAAACCAGATTGCGATCAAAGAACAATACTCCTATAATAATTTTGCCATGGGAAATGTAAACAGGTGTTTGTAGCGCTATCTGAACCACGCCAATGACCACATCAACGGTTCAAAATTGTGATAATAATTCCCAGTGTCGTCCTGACTATTTTATTGCGCGTCATTCTTGCGCACTTGCAGGGGAAGTATTTGCACCAAGGTATCGAAACGAAACTAAACCGAAAACCGAAAAAAAAAACCAAACCAAAACAAAACAAACAAAAATGAAAAAAAACGTGATTTTTGCTCGAACCGGTACTAAAATGTAACGTTTCAGTTTTGACTTGAAAAACACCACTTGCAGACAAATCCTCTAGGACAGTACAGAATCCGCTTTGCATGTTTCTCTCTTGACCATTTTGACCTCTAGGATCCGTTCTGGGATCTCCTCTTAACCTCTTCGGTTGCTGTAAACTTGCGGGATGGAGGGCTGCGGGTAGACTGGTCCTAATCTTGCAGTGGCGCTGGGTAAATGCTGTAACACCTGTAGGGATTGTACTTTTTCTAAAGGGATGACTTCTCGTCATAGCGGTCTTCCACCTCGTATATAGGAACGTACAGCCTTTACGAGGTGGACCTTATGCGGTGCTTATGCGGTCCTTTAGCAAACTTAGGCCGCTCGTCCCTGGTCCTTCCGAATAGGGTCCGGCGGCCTAATTGACAAAGCGTTTCGTTTGCAAGACCTCTTTGACAATCGCTTGCCGCCTTCGTAAATAATAGGTGAAACATCAGGATTGGCAGAAATTTTCTCTTGCCAACAATTCTTCCATAAGCCCGTATTCACAAAACCTCTTTGGTTGGCAGCGCGACGATCTACATAGGAAGTAAGAGAAGTGACAGGTGACACTGACAATACATTGTTCAGACGGGACGCCGTCTCAATGAGCGATTAAATGAGCGCAGCAATCATGTTTTTAACTCCATTTCTAGTCATCTCGGAATTCATTGCCGAAACAAGCGTTGCAGACCCATCTTCGAAGGCACACAAATTATCAGTCACCACAAAAGCAAACAAACTAAGATAGAGTAATGAAGTACATGAAATTCACAAATCTGGAGAGCTCTGGGTAAGTGCTCCTTCGTTGTTTGTCACTGTGCGATAAAAAGCAGTGCCATATTTAGACACATGATCTGTGTGCCGCTTGTTGGAAGCAAAGTTCCGAACGCGTGTCATCCATCTGTACCTTCTGTTCTGCCATAGCGTGGTATTTGAGTCTGTTTTATGTGCGCGACAAAAATTGGAAGTCGGCGCTCTTTCCTATCAGTTCTCTTACTTTCCATGTAGATTGTCGCGCTGCTAACTGAAGGTGCAACTTTACCAACATGCCCGTTCAGCCCCTCTTGCACAAACCCTCTTTGTTAGGGCCAAATACCAAGAGGTAGTTGAGCAAAAAAAATGTTACTGGGCCCTCGGCCGGACAAAATATCAACGCAGCGAGCCATGAAGACTCCCTCGGGATTTTAGTTACGCCGCTTTATATTCAAGGCAGTGAATGGTTCCATTCAAATAAGAACGCGTACATAATCGCATCTTACTGTCTATCCTCATCATCACTCCTTATACCCCTCTTCCCCTCTTTTTCTCCTCTTTGCATCCTCTCTGAAGAGGAGAGTAGCAGGCTACGGCTGCCTTTCCTCAATAAATCCCCACGCTCTCTCTCACTAAAACATTGCTTCACGTAGATTCCAGCATTGATGTGGGATCTGCACAACTATTTTGCAATTTATAACTAAAGCTGGTTTTGGAACGTAAAACCCTATAATTAATTTTTTAATTTATAACTAAGTGCGGCCTGAAGAACAACACGCTTAACTTTTCGGGTTGCTCAGAGCTTTTTTTTTTTTTTACAGAAGTTTATGCTTTTCCCTGCACTTATTCTTCGGTTACACAAAGCAAGTGAACTTCAACTGGTTCAAACAGGCTTTGAACTTAATTTTTTTTTTTTTTTGATCTAGAGTTGAAGCGGAACTGAACCGGACGAAAACTGGAACGAAACAACTTTCGGTTCGAAACTATGATTTGGATCAATTGGCGTCTTGCAATATAATGTGTACTTAGATACTTTGCACAATACTGAACAATACCACAGACGCATGTAGCACGTGAAGGCACATAGCAAATTACGTCACCGCAGTGCTAATCTATGTCATCTCGAGGCAACGTAACACGTGTGAAATAGACGGTGAAGCCTCAGCCCTACAGCTTATTTACAAATGAGGCTGATGGCAATAATTATTTTCGAGAACTGAATGGTGTAAGGCTCACGTTTTGGAGTGTTACGAGTTTTGGCTGCACTGAGTGCAAGGTGGCATGTTTTGACAACCACCCGTAGTCACTGAGAAAGATGCGCATTATTAGCAGGTAACCACCACTGTAAAATGAACAGAAAACAGAGAACGTCACAAAATGCTTTATTGAGTGAATTCTCCTGTCGCAAGCGTTCGCTGCCTTTATTTTACACTGAGCTGCTCGCAACTAAGCTACTGTTCAGTAAGACCATTTTGTATAGCAACTTGTCGGGAAACTGCAGAAAACGAAAAGGCGGTGCTGTTCGTGACACTGATCCCGATAACTACGTCTTTATGTTAGTGGCGTTCTTCTGGTTTCACATTCGTGCGCAGAATAAAAGGTCCGCTATTACAAGTTTTCTAGCATTTGTCCTGGCTAGCTGCAGCGAAGGCTAAAGTTGGCGAATAAACGCGTCAATGCTGCCCGCATGTAACTGAACAGCTTTTGCTTCAGCAGAATGCGTCGATGGTAGATTTCAGTGACGTACTGGCCGATGTGATGTAATGGTTCGTGTAGCGCAGACGACAGCCCTTCAGAATAATAATAATATTAATGATAAAAACAGAAATAACGAAGAGGGGTGCAAGGAAGCGCAAATGACGCATTCACTGAAAGAGGGTCGATCCTAATGCGCAATCGCGCTGAACAAGCAGATAGGTATCATCAATTGTAGTCCCTGTGCCTTTTCTTCGAGTGCGCGTACTATGGAAATGCCCTTCCGACTGCAGCTTACGCAGCAAACCTGAGCTTAAAATGCAAGAGCAGGCGCTCCTCGCGAATCGATTCAGCGCATGTTTTGTTAGTAGTTCTGCATGTGCGCTGGTATATATCCTCGTCTAAATTTAATGGCGTTACGAGGAAAGCAATCCAAAACAGAGCACCGCGGTAGTTTCATGCTTAGCAACGCATTTAAGCACAGCAATCGGTGTAATGATCCCACACTAAACAAAACTGATGACGTTGTAGAAAGGTCAGGCGACCGTTATAGGCCTTGCACTACCATGCCTATTTTCAAACAATAGGCTCACTCGAAATATACGGTTCGATCGACTGTTAAAGCGAATGCTATTTTATGTTGCTCTCACTTAGACATCTATGTAAATGCGAAGTGAAAGTGCGTAAGTGAACTGCACTGGTTTGGGGAAAGTGCTGGCGCCACGAATACCACACGTCACATGCCACAAAGCCGGGCCATCATACACTCGACAAAGATTTTTTGTAGCGTTAGCTACACTGGCCTAGCCAAGCCCGTTTCGCGCGGCACATCAAGAGCCGTGCTGCGCATGCGCAAGGATCAGTGATGTCACACGGCTTGCGCACCGGAGCCACCGGAGCCGGCACCTCTCGCACACTCCGCCGCCGCCGCGCGCGACTCACCGCCGCCGGTCTGCGCATTCCAGAGGAGTGACGTCGTAGCCGTGGTAGACGCACTGGCGCCGGCGCGCGCTCGCTGTGGAGTCGCCGTCTGACACTGCGCTGGAGCCGCTGCGCTTCTGACTGGCGTTTGCCAGTGTGGTATAGCCACGGAGAAGGAGAGCGCAAATGCTGCTCAACAGCGCAGAAGAACGGAGAAGCTTGACTCATCGGATCCCGAAGTAGTTGCCTGGCAATTAGCGGTTGAGCGTAGGAGACAACCAGGAAAGCTAAGAATAATCAGCTGAACCTTTGCTAACGCTACGTATATCCTGGCATAGCCGAGCTAAGCCACTGCAACTTTTTTTGCATGCTTTAAGCTCATGAGTCTAATTTAACAGTGCCACGTGGCACGTTATCATAGCTGGTCCCTATTTTGGGTAAGCTGGAAATGAAAGGTGTCGATAGAGCATAATATTATTGCTTGAGCTTCTGGAGCATTAGAGTGATTGTAGATCTTTTGCGCAGTTGGCAAGAACAGCGCTCTTGGTGACATCTTTCGAAGCCATATCGCATCGAGGCCGGCAGAACCCTCGCAGAAATTTGCAATTCCGTGCAACTAACATCGCTGAACACTGGTATCAGGCAGAAGGGTGCATCTGGGGTCAACCAACACCAATGATTAGAGATTGCTGCGATCCGCTACTTATCTGTCCTGAGGCTGTTTTTGTAAACCAACCTTGAGTGTGGCGTAAACTTGATTTTACACGCTCCTTGGAGGGCCGCTCTCGACATGATCATGTCGGATAGTTTGCATTAGAGAACGCATTACAGTGTCACCGGCGTTCTTTTCCTCTACAATCAGCACTATCCCAAAGAATTTCCTATTCTTAACTTTTCCCAGTTTCTCAAAATTCCCTTCACCAGCTCCATTTATTAATACGATCTGCTTCATGTGGTTTACTGCTAGCTAAAATTTCTTGTGAATTTGTAAATCTTATTCAAGTCATCGCCTGTTTTCTGACATTCGTTGTTTTTGGTTTGCTTAGATTTTTTATGTATCTTTTATATCTTCATATTTTGCTCTTCTCCACTATATAAACGCCCAAACCCTTCACTCGTGCTCCTTCAACCAAAATTACAGCCTTCACATGGTCATTGCTCACACAGGTATTCGTACGTTTTCAGGCAGATATCATGTTTCCTCTGTATTTCTAAGATATCAAAAACTTCCTCTCCACCACTTCTAATGGCATCGATATGTTATTCCCACGGGTTTTGAAATTCCTCAGGCCTTTTAATTGCCTACACTAATAATATTTTGCGTGTAAATTCTGCTTATACAGCCAAATAAGATTCAAAGGAAGCTACATATCCTATGCGTCATTTCGTTCCTGCTCTACTCAATTCGGTGAGCAACTAGTTTCAATGTGCACCTGTGGACAAAGTCATACCCACCATCATTTCTTTCTTTGTTTCTTTTTTTCTTTCTTTCTTTGTTTTTTTTTTAACTTCTAACCCCTGCGTACGATGGCAAACTGAACCTATACCTGATTGACCACCCTGCCATTCATGCACCTCTTGCTCTCTCTTTCATTGTGGTGTCTGGTAGACCTACAAATCATTCTAAGGGCCCATAAGTTAGTCGCAAAGCGACCAGTTGCAAGTAGTCGCAAATGGTCGATTTTCTCAAAAGGCGACCGTTTCGGGCCAGTCGCTCACTGCTCGATTTTTCAGTCGCGCGACCGCAGTCGCAGAACAGCTGAACCAATCAGATGCGAAGGAACAGGACGTCTGTTTATGCTGACGCTTATTTTACGCGGCGATAACATTGCAAGCAGACGTGAACGGCATATCGCTAGACATTTCAGTTTAGCGACTCCTCGGTCGCACTTGTCAGTGCGAACATCATTTGTCTTGAGTAGATTTCTGGTCGCCAGTCACAATCTGTCGCGGGACGTCGTCTAGTCGCAAGTGTGAATGGGTCCTAACTATGCACGCAAGAATAATTTATATGGTGTGTCTTCCCAAATTGGAAGCTCGCGAGCAATTGAACATTCAATATTAGAAGCAACCGACTCAAAGTATGGTTAAGCACCCACTATAATTCCTTTGTGTTTTGCAATAATTGGTTGTTTCAGTAAGTTATACGTAAATTACTTTGTAACTCCGGCACTCCCTTCACCCGTTGATTCACATGCTGAGAGAAATATCCCCGGCGGTCTTGAGCAACACTCGCACTTTTTCCTTTAATGTTTACCAACAACCATGGATACATTATGGAAGAGGTATTCCTTATGCATGTGCACAATGTTAAAATATGCAGGAATTGTCAAGTATGCAAACGAACTGACATACTTGCCGTACCATCTTTCCCGTGACCCGCTTTTCCCTGACGAAGTCTCGTGATTGCTTTCACTGTTTTGTTTTGAATTCTTTAGCGAGACGAAATTCCAAGACAAAATCAAGATACCTTACGCTTGTTTTTGGTTTCCTTGCGACACGACAGCGGAAAGAGATACGAAAGGCCAAGTTTTAGCAGCTACGGTTTCCCGTCAATGGAACCGTGCATGGTCGTAGGGAGGCCTTCCAGCACTCTACGAGGAGAGTGCTCTTTCTGTCGGTCTCTTCTTTATGCAACGCTGACGCAGCCGACTCCATTATGCTGCCGTAGGCAATGCCCGCCTTTGGCTAAAGCCGCCGACGCGAGCAGCATAGGCAACGGAGAGCTGCAATTAGACAAGCGAGTGCGAGGAAAAGCTGCTTTCTAAGCAGGTTTAGGGAGCCAGGAAAACGAAATAAATAAAAGCAAGAAGAAAGCGAGATTCGAGAAGAAACGGGACTGCTAGACTGTCCTCTTCGCTGAGCCACGCCACCGCAAATTCAAACGCCCTAAGCAAACTGGCTGGAGATTTAGAAAGGCGCGGCATTCACCATAATAGCGGCGGCGTTTGGAGCGTCGTCGGGCTACTATTTATAAGCGCGGCGAAAGAAAAAGCGTAATTGAGTTTTGCTTTCGGTGTTGGCTCACTTCTATTGTAGGGATACGAAGTGGGATGAAAAAAGAGAAGATGTCCCCTAGGGCCGCGGCAACGTCGAGATGAGAGGATTAGTCTTCTGGGAGACAGGCGGAAGCAAGGCGCCTTGCGATGATTTTGCTTGTCTTATTGTGGAGGGGGTGAAGAGAAGGAGAATGGTATGTGCTCCATAACCGGAAGGTTGTTTTGTAGGTGTTTGGGAGAGAGTTACGTTGAATTGTCGTTGACGCTTTCTAGGTGCCAAGCCATCGTAATTAGCGGTTTTTTGTACCGAGCTTCATAATGATTCCTAACGAACGACTACCTGTTTTTGTGTGTGTGTGCCCATTCGCTACGGTATCGACTGCAAATTCATCTGCGAAACGACAGGCTGAATAAGGCGACCATGAAAAGGCCTGCAAGTAAGTTGAATGGGCTTTACATTGCAAATTAGAAACGGTAATATAAAAAGTTGTCGCAGTTTCACCTGAAAGGCGAAGCATCAATTGCGATAGCAAATTTGTAGAGAGCTATACGGAGTAATGATAGTAGCTTTATCAGCTGTATAAACTTGGACTTGCAGCAGCACCGGCAACACACAGAACTGTTGTCGACGCCGTCGGCGTTTTGCCCGCGTTCGCTCAAAATGCGTGCAGCGTTGGTGACTGTTGCCGGAGCTTCTGATAAAAATAGGCACTTGGTGCCGCAGCTAAACGTCGCCTCCCTTCCCTCTCCCTCCCCCCTCCCCCACGGCCTCTCGCGCGTCGGAAGAAGGCGCGTTTGCTCTACATATATGGTGATTGTGAGGTGTTACTGAATAGTCTCTGCTAAGGGTATTTCATTACGAGATGCTCCATACTTATTGTATATTTTTTATGCTGTCAAAACATACAATTACAACGAAGCAACTATAAATAAAAACTTCCATGGGCAACGACATCGACTGGAGGCCTCCTTCAAAGGGAATGGCGGGGGCCTTTGTTCTGTGTTCAAAGTCGCTGATGGCACTGTTCCAGTTATTACCACGTAACTTCTGCTTAAAGCTCCTGTGCTTTTCTTGATGAGCTAGCAGCATCACCATCTGAGTTGTGGAACTGGGTTGCGCCGTCTTGTTCGTGCCAGTGGTGTTCAGCGTCTATGTATAATAAGCGTCCTTTGTCCTTAATGTGACAGTTGTAGCCGTTTGTAGCGCGGTCTATCGAATGCCAGGTCTATTGCACATGGTAGCGTGTGCGGCTAACAGCGAGCAGAGATACGTCATCTGCAGCGAAGTCTCGGAAAAGGAAATGCAGAAATTTTGTTAGCAATATGGTAGCGGTACCGACATTAGCCAGGGAGCGACATAACCGTGCCGCGGGCATTCCAGCTGCACCAAACGTTTCACGTTGCTGAGGCCCCTGTGCCGTAATATTTCTCGGAAAATTGATGAGCCAAACTGACATTGTCACGTGCCTATTTGACAGATTCTAGAAAAAATTAGGAACTGCACAAAGTAACCGAAGAGAGGCATCAGTGTAGTTAGCGACAGGACAATACGCAAGATGCATCGTACGTGGGCGACAATCATACATTTGCACCGGCTTTTTCACTTTTCGTGCAGGCAAGTGCAGAAACAAGAAGATAGCGTGGTAGTGGGAAAGTAGTTGGTAAACCACCAGGCTTCTGCTAGTGCTTCAGCCGTCACTCCCCAAACTGCAAATGCTGTTTTGATGACAATCGCACAGGTTCTCACCAGCTTACGCATTCTAAATAGCTTGTGTTTTGGCATTGTTAGAGATAAGAGGCGAATCTCTTGGGGAATGCTAGTGTCATCTAACGGCACACAATTTTTAATTTTCTTTCGCCTTTAGAAGTTTTGAACATAAATTAAGACTGTTCAAGCTGGAAACATAAAAAAATACGTATACTTACTGCTGTGCTTATCCGTGTTGACGGGAAAACAATTTTTTTTAATTTGTGGCAGAAACCATCGAAGATGACCGCATATGTCAACGATAGCTTTCTTGCGTGACGAGCTGCATATCCCTATGCCATCCATGAATCACTAAATCTCACGGGTACATCAGCAGTCACACGAAGTGGCAACTCCACAGCCAGTCACAATGCCAAATGATACTACGACATGGTATATCTTGTAATAAAAGCTCCTCGTTGAATATCCACCCAGAGGACTATCCATCACGAGGCACCACTTAACGCGGGGGCATCTGTTGCACATGAGACACTATCGATTTAATATATTCAAGGCCATGTACCCGTTGTGGCATATAGTGGTAAATTATTTACGGAGGATTGTCCCAGAATGGGCACGTAGCAATATTACCTAACAGCGCCGAGGTTAAAGCGCATACTCAGTGGCAAATATCCCGTGTCCCATGTTGCCTGCTTGGCAAGGTAGCAACCAGCGCATAACTAGCGATCCAATCTGACTCTCCTTCAATAAATGGCTAGAAACATACAAACCACAAAGTGGGGTGAAGAGTTAAGGAAAGCCTATCGCTTCTTTTTTATAAAGAAAAAAGAAAAATCCGTAACGTATCTCTGAATATAAGCTCACTTGTATAAGAACATCGAAGCCAAACTAACAAGCTTCTCTCTTAAATGAAGGTGTGGCTTATTCAGAAGGCACGCTGATTGCACGCCATTCAAGCATGAGAGTCAGGACGACGTAGCGTATGTCGTTTGTGCCTAGAAATACGGGAGTTGTGTGCACGACCTGCGTTGACGTTGCGCTTGAAATATAGCAATACAATATTTCTCGAGGACAGGGGTGAGATTATAGCCATAAGCACTTGCGTTATTGCAGATGAAATAAATGCAAATGCAGCAATGGTTAACGACATTCCTTTTGAATGACGGCAGGAATAAATTGCTTGCTTTTTCTGCGCTAGCCTGGTATGTGTTCCATTGGCTTATAGAAGAAAGGCAAATAGAAGGAAACTTAAACCCGGCGTCAAAGGAATGAAAATCGTCCCACACCAGCATTTTCCGACTATTGATATTGTGCGCAGTTAGAAAGTGTTACAATTTTTCCTGCGCGCAATATTTTGCAGTACAACACAATAATCCGGAAACTCTAGAAAACAGATGCTGCTATCCGTGTTTCACCTACGCGGTCGAGTGCTAGGAGCAGACTCAAATAATTTGACAAATACCGGACACGTCCTGGGGATTTGCGCAATGAAAATAACTAAGATATCACATTTTATTGGTTTTCAGGAGTTACATGGCAGCAAGTTGCGATAGCATTGACGTCTCCCTAAAGAGAAGCAAAAGAAAAGAAAAGGCATGTGTAGGTAAGATGTGAACGATATAGCTTACGCATCGTTAATAATATCTTTTTGTATTGCCGCCGAATTAATTAATTCTGCTGTTTTGTAAATGAGACACGTCGCTCTTCAAATTCTTATTCATAGGTGGGAAAGACAACTGGTCAAATAGAGCAGTTTAGTTAGTTGTATGTACTTATTCCTGTCTGAAAATATATATACATTTCGCTTACTTCAAGATCGCTATTACTGTGGTAACATATAATGAACCGACTCGTATGCATAAATGAATCTGTCGATATTTTGGACGGATATGCATGCCACCCTCCATGGTGCCACTGCTTCACACATAGGGAAGAACACCTTCAGCGACAAAAAAATGTGAAAATACTCGTGCATTTAGATTTCGCCTCAGTTGGGAATCGTCTATAAGGCGAAGGTGTTTTGATATACAACGGGGAAGACGGAGTTGTAGTTGCATTGTACTTGTGACTGAACTGTTAACTGTCGCAAGCTTACTATAGCACAAGCTATTTGCATCGCTGAAAGACGCTACGGCGTTCGCGCGAGCTGGCTACTAGCGCGGCCATAGCGCCATCTCGTGAACGGCAATGGAACCTTACCAAGCTTTGCCGGCCGTTGAACACGGACTCTTGTAGTTAAGAAAGTTACCTGGAAACACTAAAGCTGATTATATCAACCCGTTGCTTTACAGAAGCCCACCCAGACGCGGAAGCTTGTCATTTTCTTACGAAGACTTGACATTAGTGTGAAACACCTTCCGCTCAGTAACATAAAGCTAAACCACCTTACACGTGCGCTGACCCTAATTCCTCTTCACAAAGGCCTGGTGCTTGTACATTCTTGGCATGACATGGCCCACCAGCATGTCTAAACGTGTTGTAAGTTGCTTAATTATGAAACTGAAGGTGGAGCACTTATCTTGTGCTCGGCAGGCTATCACCCCAGTTTTCGCAGGTCACTTAACCACTCTGGGTGAGGCGCTAGTTAGAGCTAACATTTGCTGTCCCAAACAGGCTGCCACGTATGGAGCTTGCGCCGCAATTTAAGGTAATGCACATCATCCTAAGCTATAAGGCAACATCACGGTGACGAAGCGGTCTTTAAATTTTCATTGCAGTACAAGAGAAATTGCACAAAAGAGAACGACGAAGACGATGTGATATGCTATATGAACGACGAAACAAGCGTGTTACTTGTTTGGTCACTTAAGGCCCGAAACTGCAGTATTTTAATAGTGACAAGGGAGGCGGTGCAACGGGCACTCGTACATGCCATATATTTCAGAGAACTTACGTAAGGGGTAAAGCTGCGTGTGACAGTGTGCATTGAAAAGCGGCCATACAGTTTCCACCCTGTTTCCTCCGAGCTAGCGAAAGCGTACACTTATATTTTAGGCACACGAGTAGCGCTAACATTTGTGAATCCTGATGGTAAACGTATAGAACTTCTAAGTAGTGCAATAAATGTATTCAACGAGTTCTACCAGAGCGGTGCTGGCAAAGGAAATAAAACTCATCCGTGTACTTTAGGGCTCAATATTTGAGATGCGTTGCTGCATGTGTGTGTGGCAGAATATTTACCCTAATAACATTTACTTCTGAGGTGGGAGATTAAATCCACGAAAAAGCCGTAAACGCTGCAGCTAATTGCGACTAGTCGCCGCAGGGTGAGAAAGTACGAACGGAAGATGGAACCACTCTAGAGAGAGTGACAGCAAACAGCTCTTGGCGAAGCCCCGTGTCCAAATGTGCATGGCATTAGAACAAGCTAAGTGTTTGCACTTTAGATCAACATTGGCATGTGTGTTAATTTCGAAACGCAAGCACACTACCCAGGCATAGCTGAAAGGAACCACCGTTAAAATGATGCCGAATGTTAACACTCCTGCACCTGCAAATAGCCGAGTACACGTTCTCACGCTACGATTGTAGTTCTGCGCACATTAACGGGACACGCTAGCAATGCTAACGGGAAATCACCATGCACCATTGTTCACTTCAAGCATTTCTTGCTGCTATCCCGAGGCAAGAACCTGTAGAGTTGTGGGAGAATTCATGCGCGAATTTCGATCGCCGCGAAATTCAAAGCATGTTGAAAAAGCAAACGTAACAAGATCGATGCTCCCATTGTGCTCGAGTAGTTAGCACCACTGATGTAACTGGTAAAAAAAGAAAAAAAAAGAAACAGGTAAAAAAAATCTGCGCTTTAATGATTACGCAGCGCCACACCATACACAGTTATCAGCTTATGCAAGAAGGACGTCACTCTGTAATGTCCTAACCCACACTCCTCTCTCCCCGTTTTTGCAGATACGAGGTATTATTCTTGAACATGACCAATATTCAATCTCCTCCTGATGTTTCCTAGGCAACGCAGTGCAAATTTCCCAACAAGCATGCTAACGCCAAAACTACTTTACAAGAATAAAAACGTAATACACAGTATTTGCGCAGGGTCATTGATGTCACCTCGTTGCATTTTTTTTTCGAAGTTGCGCTTCAGGAAGCCCGAAGAGGTGTCGATATCACGAGTTTCACAATAGAAAATAATTACCGCAAATAAAAAAAATTAAATGGCGCTATGAAAACCTCTTTTTCTTGCTTGGTATTTCGTAGCGTACTAAATCTCCATGAAATAAGTCGGAAAAGAGTTACAACTACAAAATAACGTTTTCCGGCTTCACCAACATTTAATATCCGTTTTTTTTTTCATCTTTACGGCTGATTGTGTTTCTCGCCACGGCTTTTTGGTCTCTGGGATCTCTTTGTTCGAGCATTAGCGCGGAAAGGAGCTTATAGTTTGCATTTTCAGTCGCTAAGCGAGAACAAATGAGCCTTCTTGCCGATGACTGGTGATTAAACGTGCGTTTAGCTTCTCCGCATCATGTAAAATTGTAAACAACGGCTTTGGAAGTAACAATGCAATACTTAATACAAAAGTGCCTGCTTGCAAAATTTAAATAAAAGCCGTTGATGGTAAGCAAAAAATCGTTCTTTTCCAAATGAGAAACTTAAAACCAACAAAATGCGTCATGTGGGTGTTCCGTGACATTTTTAATATTTTTTTTGCTTTTATTCATTTAGATTTCAAGTCGTAAAACTTCTAAGCAACTATATCCATTTGTATTGTTTTGGTAGACAGCGGTAAGCGGGAAATATCGCGACAGAAACAAAAGGCGACCGATTCTAAATATCTGTGCCCATTCTCTCAATTTTAAGAATACGATTAAGCAATTCGTAACGATATAAAAAAGGCTGTGGTTCTGCGTCGATTGCACGGGCGAATAGTGCAGCTTTGTGGTTGTTACAACAGTTCCTTCTCCAATTCTGTCTGCTATAATGTACAATATATTTTGTATAACTATCCTAGTTTCGATAGCTAACGTTACTGAAAAGGTAACAGGGCGACACTAATTCAAGATTTCATTTTTCAATTTTTTTAAACCACTATGACTACAGTACGTAAGGGTGAAATTTCTTCGTATAGCTGCTGGGCGTTTATAGTGTCGCATTTCTACCACTACAAATAAAGGCGGAAGTTGACCGGCAAGAGCCGTGCAAGCTATTTTTGGCTTCCCATAAAGCACGAAAAAATTTATGGATGAAGTAATGAACGACTTGACTTAAGTGTGACCAAGTAATGTATGTGCTATTTTATAGCTGTTTATAAGCACGTATACGGGCCAATATCAACGATTATTAGTGAACAATTAATCTGTTTAACTAGCAATGACTACCAATTTTCTAAATTAGTATTACGCTGAAGGCCCTTACTTTCAACAACGCGCTGTCGCAAAATGTTGGGGTCTTGGTATTCACTATAACGTTAATTGTGTTTTCGTGAAGTGTTTCCATCACACTCGTATTGCACATAACGCGCCAAGAGTGTAGTGTAACAACGCAATTAACGGCCTACTCATATCGGCAGGAAATTACTTCATTGCTTAAAAACATTATTACATTTCTTGGTAATCTTTTCTGAATACTTCCTTTCTTCGCTAGCAATTGTGCGACAGCACTGATAGTTTTGGCTGCTATTAACATACAGAAACATAAAAAGACATTCCATGCTCTAAAGTACGGCTTACTTTCTTATCTCTATATGGGTTTTCATCGCGAAAGCTTGGCACTGTCGAACTAAAACATTTTACAGCGGTGTCTAGCAGCTGTCCTGTAGTCTTGACACGCGGTATAATTGTCAGGTGGATGACGTCAACAAAATAGGTGTACTCGAAAAGCTCTCTGACTCCAATGCTTACCATGTTGTCCATTCACGCTCCTGCTGAGTAGAGACACGAACACCGTCCATATTCCGACGAAGTTGAAAAAGCTACAAGGGCAGGACGGCCACGCCGGACGATGCCGTGCTTGTAAAGTTTCCATCGTTGACCACTCGCGGCACACTGACGCGGTGGCTCTGTAAGACCGCAAGGTCTCCCGTATATAGAAAGAGCCTTGCAGCTGGGTCCGGTATTCACTGGCAACTATGTCACTTTGTGCATTTGCAGTCTTTGGTGCTAGCTGGGTTCCGCGCAGCTGCGAAACACTCCAAGTTCCTGCAAAATGTCGCTGTTACACAACAGATCCAGTTGTTCGCAGGCACGTTTCACCACGGGACGCTGTCGTGTCTAACCTCATGGCGTCCCATACACTCGCAGGACACTCCTCCAACCGCTGACCATCGCACGAGCCGAGCGTGACTATGGAGGGACGACAATCCGAAAGGAGAGGTAGCACGTGCTTCCTCGACACGACCCTACTGGCGGTAGTTCGCGCACGATTATTGTAATAGAATACAGTTATCCACAAAATAACGCTGTCGGATCAGAGTTCCGTGAGACGCACTTGCGAGGCAGCAGAGGTGATGACACTGCTGTCACCGGTGTCGGAAACTCTGCGGGCGCGAAGCGCCTCGCCGCCAGCGTGACGTCGTCGCGACAGTAACTCCTCGGCTATGCCCATCGCGCCGAGGCACGCTCACGACTGAACGCGGTGGAGCCACGGAGCGGCACCCGGGAGACACTTCGACCCGCGCGCGCGCGCAGCTCCGACCACTGGGCTCGGAGAGCGGGTGGGCGCATGCGCTGAATTTCTTCTCTCCGTCCTTTACCTTCTTGTTTCCTCCCTATTTTTCCCACGCTTCGTCCTTCCGTGCAAGGCTGCGTCGCCTTCATTTTCTCTTCTTTCGGCCACAATAGAAGCGGTGAAACTCGAGTAAAGGAACGCAGGGAGGCTGTAAGCCATCCCCTTTTTGGTAGGCAATATATATATACATATGCATATGCATTTTTTTTTCGCATACCCTTGATTTTGTTTAGCGGCTCAGCGTGCGACTCCTTTTTGAGATCTCTATGCCCTCGAAGCCGGACGCCTGCTCGTTACTATTGAATAAGCCCTCTTTTGACTTTACATTCTTTGCGGCACAACAATGATTTCATTTTTTATTGATCCTAATTTAATTTATTTTGTAAAATTTATGTGCGAAATCGTGATCAGCCATGAGAGCTGCGGTCATGGAATAGGCGGTGAGGACTGCCATGCGAATATCAGTTTGGTTTGACAGCATTTCTGCAGTGTTCCTTTGTCGCTGAGAGTTGCATTCCAAATCGGACCTGCATTAAATAATATGACTGCGGTAACAATTTCGCGTCTTGAATGAAGCGGAAATGGAAGCAATAATCAGTGTTAGCCGGTTTTTTTTTAGCTAAGACGATGCGTCCTGGATGCTTGTCACCAAATCTTTCTGTCGTCGTGTGGGTAATATATGCATATGTCGATTTCTCCGAAATATCACGAAATGCTCAATCCAGAAACCAAAACTCACATGTGAGCCCAAGTGAACGTGCTATGAGGAGCAAGAGCCTGTGCATTTAGTACACTTGCAAGAACACATCCATCTACACAAACTTCGAACAACGTAAGTTGCCCTGACGGCCACCCTTCGTGATGACGGCAGGTTTACTAGTTGGCTTTACAACAACTCTAAGTCAAAGGTGGCAGTAGCAGTATCTACATCGTAGATGGCAATTACAGTTACGTTCGAGCCCAGCGGGGTTATGGGAGCGGGCGTTCATTCCATCCATGTTTGTCACCTTGCACAATGTGCTCAGCGTAGCCACGTGCGGAACATCAATCGCCGGGACGTTCTTGGGTGTATTCAACCTGATCTCGTTAATTTCAGTTCGCACGCATCTGTCCCGCAGCCCCACATAGATTGCCCGTTGATGCGCTTCATGGGGTCGTTGGGGAGCGCTGTAACGAAAATAATGGTGTTGGTCCTATAGGCCTTCCTTCCGATCTTTCATTCAATACATGTGCTCGAGGACGAAGAGCTACTGGTGTTTCGTTTCTTCACCTTACAGCTGATTACAAGTGCGAAGCCGTCGTTGAAAGCCTTGTCGCTGCTCATTGAGTAGACACAGGTGTCCTCGCTACCAGAGTAGCCATGAAGGCCCGACCGCTGTCTGGACGTGGCTGAAGCCGATGTCGCCGCACCTGGCAGACATTCGAGGTGGTGCTCGTCCATCACCGATAAACAGATAAGCGCGTCCCGGAGGTGTAATTCCGCAATAAAGGAAACGCGCACTCTAATAACATTTTGCTAGGCACAAACATTATCATCTTCCCATTTCTTATGCAGTTTCGTGAGAAGATGGTAGGGTATAAGCATACTGCAGCCAAACCAAAAGGAAATATTAAAGATTTAATTTGAAGCCTATATACATCGTGAACATTTATTCGCTTGAGCACTATAGAAAGGACAGAGAAAGGACATGACTGAATCCCCTTTGACTAGTTGCTGGCGCGCAGTGTATAGGTAATACGGTTCGGTAAATGATTCTGTAAAGGCAGGGCAACCGAATAAAATAAGAGCAAAAGAAAATACATTTGCGCAGATCCCACGCCTCGTGCGAATCAACGTTATGCCAGCTTTTGCCTAATAGCAACAGACGGATTGTTCGTATTCCTTTTTTGGTAGCCGTTCATGGCGGATGGCCACATTTCTTTGATAACTTGATCTGGCGCTGTTCTGTGCTTGCGGATGCCGAACATCGAAGCGTCATCGTTTTGTACGGCTCTTGCACGGCTGCATCCCTCTTACATGCATCACAGCGAGACGCAGGGCTGTACATTAGGTTCGCCTCTAGCGTGTGTCTCGCTTTTGTGGTGAAGTGTTGCACAACACACAACGACGGGCGCCTCCTTTCGGTCGCCGGCCACCGATGAGAGGGAAGGCAGCGCCGTGCTACAGGGTGCCCCCCAGTGCTAGTTGCCGGAAAGGGAAGGATAGCGCAAAACTAGCGATCTCTTGTTTTTTTTAACAATATTGTGGCTGTGTGACGCCGACGGGCGCACTATCGGTCTCAAAACAACAACTCGCGTGAGGAAAGCACAGGGAAGGTTCGTATTCTATCGTGTCTGTGCACTAACGGGTATTTCATCAATACTTCTTTTTGGGCGAGTTGGTACATCTTGAAAGTTTGGGTGACAGCGCAAACAGACGACCACAAGAAGGGAGACACGGACACACAGGCGCTGACTAACAACTGGTTTTTATTGTGAAGGTTAGCACACCTTATATATGCCAGAGTGAAGCAAGGGAAAGGGGAAAACATAACAAGGGTGACATCGTGCTAACAACGCAAGCGCAATACAGCCAACCAAGCGCAACAACACGCAAATAATTATTTTTCTTTCTAATTTGAACCCCCGATAGGCGCATCCAGAAGATAAAATTCCGCGTCAAAGAGAGCGAGGGAAGGGTTGCTGAAGCACTTGCTACCAAACTTCCTGATGTGGTAGGCTTCCAAACTGATGCGCGCTGTCTTGTCACTACCCTTTCCTAAAATCGTCGTCTCCTTTAACCGGGCCACACAATCAGTGCACTTACTAACGTGCGCAACTATATGCGCGTATTTGTTCCCGCGCATGATCTCATTGCTATGAATCGAAGAGTGGCCGATAAGGCTACAGATAATAATCGGGACCACTGCCTTCTTGAAGGTGTTGACTGCCTGCGAAAGTTTGCTCCTAAGACCACGGACACGCAGCATAGTACATTGTTGAACGACGTAGTATCTTTTTTTAAGCGCAACAACCTGATGCTTACGCAAGCTGACAAAGAGGGGAGTTCGCCGTTTTACCCAAGGGACTTTACAATGAAAAAGCGTTGGCAGCAGTTAATAAGAACTTTGTCCCCGTGAAAAAATGTGAAGTGCGCGTTAAAACCAAGTTTGTCGAATTTTGTAAGCAGTTAGACCTCGGCAGGCCTGCCAGGGACATTTACAACAGCAGGGGAAACAGCTTGAGGGCTTTTTCACAGCCAAGACACATAAGCCCGAAGTTCCGTTTAGGACTATTGTTAGTGAAGAGGCATCATGGCAGAAGTGTGTCAGCCAGTTTTTGTTAAAGAAGCTCAAGACGCTTGTTGTGAACGACCCATTTCTAGGTCAAGAATTCAGCCCCAGTAGCACAGTTTTTAGAGGGAAGTGATCATGTTGGTTTTGGTTTTTCTGTTGACGTGCAGGACTCTTTTTATTCTGTCCCGCTGAATCAACTGTTAGCGTGTGTCAAAGAGTGCATTGAAGATAACGGTGACGTATCCTTCCAGAACACCGCCGGCGTGTCCGTTGATAATTTTCTGTCTTTATTGCAGTTTTACTTTAATTTTACTTTTATTGTATTTGACGATCAGCCTTTTTTTGCAGCGTGATAGCATCTCCATAGGGTCTTGCGCAGCCCCTATTCTTTGTGACATTTTTCTGGCCAAGGTGGACGACACACTAGAACAGGTGGTGTTTAATGAGGGGCCGGTTTTAAAAACTTTTAGGTATGTTGACGATTTTTTAGTGCTTTTAAAAAAGCAGCCTGCCTCCACCTACTCCTCTATTGTAGGTGAAGTTTTACCTTTTTTTAGCAAACATGGATGTGGGTTTCGTTTCACCCAGGAACTTTCTGACTCCTCAATTTTACAGTTTTTAGACCTTAAAATCACGTTCTGTGATGAACACGTTTGCTGGGGATACTACCCACGGGCTAAGAAGGAGCGGCTGCACTATGACTCGGCACATTCCAAAACAATTAAGAGAGGAATAGCGGTGATGTGTATGGAATCGGCTCTCCAGAAATCGTGCCCACATCAGATGACGCCCAGTTTTAACAATCAGGTAAGCCGTCTTTTGGCTGCAGGGTTCCCCGCCTCGGTCTTGACTGCTGTTTCTGAAACGCTCCTTCAAAAATTCAAGCGTGGAACGGGAAGTACAACGGCGGAGGATCACCGGAAGGCACTTAGACCTGAGGTGGCCCCCTACATCCATAAACTCTTCCACAATCTGAAGAAGGTGGCAAGTAGGCAGGGCGTTCAAATTTGTTTTTCTGCCCCAAACAAGCTGGGAAAGTTGTGCCCACGTATGTGCAACACCAGTAAACGTGGCTGCCAGAAGAAGCACCAACCGCCGTTCGTTAAATGTTCCACTGCAGTGGTGTGTTGCATTCCCATGTCTTGTGGGATGTTTTACGTCGGCGAAACTGGTCGCTGTGTCAATGACCGTTTAGGGGAACACGCTCTAAAACTGAAAAAACGAGATGACAAATACGCACATATAGTTGCGCACGTTAGTAAGTGCACTGATTGTGTGGCCCGGTTAAAGGAGACGACGATTTTAGGAAAGAGTAGTGACAAGACAGCGCGCATCATTTTGGAAGCCTACCACATCAGAAAGTTCGGTAGCAAGTGCTTCAGCAACCCTTCCCTTGCTCTCTTTGACGCAGAATTTTATCTTCTGGAATGCGGTTATCGGGGGTTCAAATTAGAAAGAAAAATAATTGTTTGCGTCTTGTTGCGCTTGGTTGGCTGTATTGCGCTTGCGTTGTTGGCACGATGCCACCCTTGTTATGTTTTCCCCTTTCCCTTGCTTCACTCTGGCATATATAAGGTGTGCTAACCTTCACAATAAAAACCAGTTGTTAGTCAGCGCCTGTGTGTCCGTGTCTCCCTTCTTGTGGTCGTCTGTTTGCGCTGTCACCCAAACTTTCACTAACGGGTAGAACATCGGACTTCCGCGCTGACGGATCCTGGTTCAGGTCAGTGCCATGAGACACGTAATTTACCTAATATTGTGTCAGTGAAGCTATCGCGCTCGACGCCCTACTCGGGAAAACCTGGGAAGCGATTCTATAAAGGTTTAGCATAAAACCGTTTGAATATGTGAGAAGAGCCATGAGGAGCGACAATGACGTCATAAATGAGTGTAAGTATAGTCCACTCTTCCCCCCCCCCCTCTCCTCTGCTCTCCAAGTCCCGAAAATTAAAGGCCACCGCAACGTGGGCACACAACAAATATCTAACGTGAAAAAGAAATCTATTCGTTATGTTCTGCATTTCGCAGTAAGACCACACGTATTGTCTGTTAAAGGTAATTTCTCAACTTCGTCACAGGTCCTAACTTCTTGAGCATGAGGTTCTGCATGTGAGTCGAGAATGCCTATTTCACAGAGGCGTATTCATCAACATCGAGTAAATCCCTATCAAATTCGAAAGCGTAACAACAAGCTCTTTTAATGCTAGTTTCAAATCATGGCCTTATTATATAAGTTGTCCGGATGGGCTTTAAATACAGTGTCTTAAAAGCATTGACACGCATGGTACTACACCTTTTCCCTGTACATCTTGACTTCATATTTAAAAAAAGTACTTGTGTTTCTTCAACGACGTAAAGTTTTCTTGCCCTTGAGGTGCTCGTTTGATACTTAATTTTCGCCACACCTATTGTTCTTGAAACACGTAAAGCCAGCTAACATTGAAAGCTTCAGCTTGCTGTTACGACTGCATTGAGCCGTCTCACAGGCTTCAAGTCATGTTTCTTTCAACCAGGGATGAGGCAAAAAAAAAAACACCGCATATCCACGGGGTGAATGATGATGAGTGGGCGAAGCTCCGGAGGGAATCATCGGTAAACCGTGAATCTTCCGTGTAATTCGCCCAGTCTCGCCGCACAAAATCGAACGATTGACTTCCACCAATGACACGCGCCATATGTGACGTCATTCCTATTTTATAACAGCGCCCTTCATTATAATTGCACCATCTCCCGCTTAAGGGACGCTGGCACAAACGCGTTAGAAACGAGCAGTTCTCTCTAGTAAGGGGGAGAGGCCACAGCGTCTTACGCAACCGTTTACACATGCCGGAACGTGCACCGCGTTTGCCGACGCCATCACATGAATGCTGAGAGAGTATAACCCCCGTATTCATAAACGCTCCTCGACTTGAACTTGACTTGCCACCGCCTTCAACGCGTTTCGAACGCGCTGCCCAAGGCGGTGGCAAGTCAAGTTCAAGTCGAGGAGCGTTTATGAATACGGGGGTAAGGCGGAGAGGCCACAGCGTCTTACACCAGCTTCTTACACGGGCCGTAACGCGCTAGCACAAACGCGTTAGAAACGCGCAGTCTTTTGTTAATGTTGGGTATTTATTGTCATCGTGCTGCGTGTGTCCATGTGCGCTTCGTGGCGTAGTGGTTAGCGCCGCGCGTTCCGAAGCGAGGGGTCCCTGGTTCGATTCCGCGCTACGGACACAACTCAAGGTCGATCCACATAGGTCGCGAAGCTTCGGGCGAAAAGCGGTTCAGAACCAATTGTCACCGACATCAGCAAAGGTGGTTATGGGAGCAGCGATTGAAGCGCGACTATGTTTGGAGGGAATAAACACTGGGAAAGAAAAAAAGCGTTTTTAAATTAAAGCGAGACGCAGTTAGATTCATTCAACGAAAATAAAATTCTTAATTCATTTTATATATGCATGGCGAGAAAAGATACAACTGTATTTTACTAGATCATTATCAATATTTACCTTTTTTCAGGGTCCACCGTGAGAGCGCCCATCGATAGCGGCGGGCGTTGACGCCGCTATCACTTGCAATGCCATGCAACTCTTGGAGTGCGTGGAAAGGGGCACTCGTAAAGTTCACCTGTTACAATACGCCCCCGTCACATGTGTTGCATGTCGACGTTTGTCTGAATTAGGTGACGCGGGTAGTTTTATTGTTTATTAACCTGTGCAGTCAAAATTAGTGAGTTGTGACCGTCAGATACTTGTTTACTTTAGTTGTTTTCGTGCAACAGCGCTGGCGGACGGGCTTGGCGTCCGACGAAAGGACCAGCACTCTACGCAATCTACGCCCAAAGTGTATGTCGGCCTCCAAAGAACGTATGTTCTGTGCAGCGATGCGATTTCGACACCCGTACGGCTGATCTTTTCCGGCATCGCTTATCGCGCTGAAAACTTGGAACGCCCATGAAGTCGAATGGTGGGGCATTTGAATATACAGCTCTAATGGCAGGCCTCCGAAAACAAGTTTCGCGCCTATGAGAACAAAATGACGTCACTTCTGTTTTTGACGGATATGACGTCAAATTATTTTTTCTTGCGCCGGAAGTGTTCCCTCCTCACACAGATGGCGCTAAGCCCCATGAACCGCCGGTAAGCTACCATGTTTTGAACGTATGGGCTTCTATGGAAGCTTCGCTACCAGGTATATCTACCTTGCAGCATCGATTGTGTTGGGAAATTAGCGGGCAGCTATACAATGAAAGCCTAGTAGTTTTATCGGCCGTATAAACTTGTGAACATAGGCATACTAACTAAATTAGCAAGCATGGTGTCACGCACGCATCTCGCACGCAAGCATAAGCAAACATGAACGCATCTCACTCGATGACCGCGGCAACTGGCTGTCGAAACGCTAGAGTGAGTCAGCGCAGCAGCTGCAGCGAGCAAATTAACATTCGTCCCACCACTCCCATCCACGCGATCCCAGCCGCGAAAACACAGGGAGGGCGGACTCGGGCCCCGCCGTAAATGGCTTTCAAGATACAGCCGCGCGGGCTGGCGCTCGTGACGCAGAACCTAGTGTTGTGCGCCCAAGTGGAAGGGGGTGCAGGTGAGCGTGCGTCTTCTTTTTTAGTTTGGCCGTTACTGTGCATGGCGTGGTTGAGTGCGGCTCCATGGGCCCTTTCTTGGAGATGATCTGTGGCAGGTGCAATGCATTTGTAGCCTATGAGTAGACTGCTTCACGCGTGCCTTGTAAAAGTTCATGTTTCGGAGATGCTTTGAAGCGAGACGCAGCTAGAAGCGTTCGTTCGCCGCTGCCGCTCTTCATGTGTAGCGTTTTGACAGCGAGTGTCCGATTGTCATCGAATGAGATCTGCTCATGTTTTTCTGTGCGCGCTCGATACAGTACTTATTCATTTAATTAGCAGGCGAATTTAATTATTTAGCGAAAGTTAACTGCAATTTATTCGGGCCATACAAGTACAACGCTTACTTCGTGCCCTTGTTTAATACTTTGTAATTGCTGTCAATGCTCGCAGTGTCGCACGCGAGCTTAAATAATAATGATAATGGTTATGTGCCAAACTGAATTTGTTTTTATTTTATTTTATTTATTATTTCCGAATACTGCAGACCCAAGTTAAGTCCCATACAGGAGGAGTACACAAGCACTGGTACAAACAGCAAAAGAGTAATCCATCGCAAATCATGACACTCTTAAGCTTGGCAACTACGTTTGCACGACTTTTCATTGTTGCAGGAGTGCTATGAAATGACCAATTGAAGGTCACATACGGGTCATGGGTCACCTCTCAATTCATGAACTCAGAGAAGTACCCACAGCGCTTATAGTCACGTTCGCTCCAGTTTTCGGGTGGCGAGACCACTATATTCCTTAGAACTGCGACAGTGATTAATAGTAATGGCTGCCGGATTGACCTTTTGCAAGGCAACAAACTGAAATTGTTACTCGAATGTGTGGCCATGTCAAGAACGCGAAGAAGCACGCGGACATGGAGAAGAAATGGACACAGCAGCACGTGCTACACGTCCACTTTTTCTTTAAGTTAACGCGCTTCTTTGAACTTTCACCAGACAATTTTAACGACGCACCCAACTTGTCGTACTTGTCAGTTACATAAATGTCATAAAACTAGTCCTTGTAGCCGCCATATAATTCCGCTCTTCTTCAACATGCGAGAATTCCTGTGTACATTACATGGGTACGATTAAATAGCGCCTCGCTTCGCTGTGTGTGCGATTGGTAATTCTTGAGTATAATATAAGCGTGAAAACTCGACGATTTCTTTAAACTACTTCACTGACAAAGCAATGAACTGCCACTTTCCTTCTGCGGTAGGGGAATGACTATGAAATTCTGCTGCTAAGCACGCAGTCGTGGAGGTGGGGGCGGCCATCCAATAGAAGAGAAATTCGAAAACGCTCGTGCTCCTTGATTTAAAAGTTAGATGTCCACATAGTCGTAAGTGAAATGCTGCATCTTTCCATGACGGCATCCCTAATAGCCTAACCGAAGTACTTAACCAACGTTATACTAACAAAAAAAAGCAATTCACCTAACCTATACCCATATTGAAGTTTCGCTAAACATTACTCATTGTCAGCAGTAGTGATGTAGCCATACTTACGTGCTGGTAATCTGGTCAGATCTCCTTTCTTTAGCGTGGTAAACCTGCTACAATCGATCCGTCAAGCAATGATCGAATGCAGCAGAAAAATACAACGGTCGTCTCTATGTATCTCATGGACGGTCGTTATTAAATTGCGAAATACTATTTTTTTTTCAAGTGGTGTTACACAGGTGGTGCCCGGGGTTCTGACCGCCGTCGTGTTCCACCGACCAAAAACAGCATGAACACGCAGCACACGCGCCATACGTGCGATAAGCACAGTCGCTGTATGCAAGAGTGACCGCTTCGTTCCCTGTTTGCTGCTCCACGAACAGTATTTGTTTCTGGAAATAGCGTTGAGTGTTGGTTTGTAACAGTGGTATCTGATGTCTTCCTTTGGTTGAACAAGGGATGACGCTGAGGCCAACGTTTTGATAAGGGGCCTTGTTTAAAGGGCCCCTGCATCAGGTCTGGCCATTTTGAGCCGACAAGCTCAGTGCATACAACGCGTGCTAACGATCGTGTCTGCAAAGTATCACGCCACTATGCGCCGCTGAAATTTCAAACCAAAGCCCGTGCGCCGTTCTCTTGGAAAGCGCCGTGCTTCCAACCGGACAGTCGAAGTCATTCGGGCAAGTGCACCCACGTAGTTCGTAGTGCTGTGACGTCCCTCAGAGTGGTACGTGACGTTGAAAGTTATTCAAGGCAACAGCAGTTATTTGTTCGATATGTTGCTTCACTAGGCAAATTATTGCTTAGGCAAATAATCAAACATACAGACCGAATTTATGCGTGTGTCTGTTTCTCTTCGTACTGTAGCAACAGAGATGTGCTTCCGTTCCGTCTGCTTGTTCCCACGTCGTGCACTCGCGCGCGTGGACAACGAAACGATGTCATTTTCTACCATGTTCCAGCGCGTGATCATGCTGTTTGATCTGTTCCTTCTACCTGAGTACTCAAGTGGCGCTGACGTATCATACCACTAGTCTGGTGCCAGCGGTACAGTGACATGGGGTTGAGGAAAGCGCTAGGAAGGTCACTTCTAGATTACGATCACATGAGCATGGTCCTAACAGAAATAGAAGCGATCATAAACAGTAGAGCACTGACGCATTCATATCCTTCCCCAGAGGAACCACAAGTTTTGACACCTGCCCATTTCTTGCATGGCAAGCGACTGACAGCACTTCCTGACTTACAAACTGTAGCCATAGTGCCTAGCTCCCATACTGTGCTGCTTAAAACATGAATACAGCGTCATGAAATGCAAAAAGACTTCTGGAATCGCTAGTACAAGGAATATTGAATACCCCTCAGAAGTGCTCATAGTAGGCCAGTGTAGGACATCACTAGCATTACTGAAGGCAATATCATCACAGTGCGCGACGATTACACGCCCAGACTGTGGTGGAAGCTCGGGCGTGTCCTGGAGAACATTACGGGAAAAGACGGAATTGTGCGCACATGTCGCCTAAAGCTTGGAAACGGCGAAGTAGTTACGCGGCCTCGTCAACATTTGTACTTCCTAGAAATGCACCCGTAGCATTTCATAGACAGGGAGTGTTGATAATAGCAAAGAAATAGGTCGCGCAAAAAGAAAGCAAAAGAAGTGCGGCGATCGAGGCGCGCGTGGCATGGGAGTTCTTCGTTGTTGTTGTTAGAACGTTTATTGGAATAATAATAAAAATTTTCCACCACCTGCGAATTGTATCCATCAGCGCGGGGAGATGGATACAGGAGGAGGTTAGTTCAAGTATTATTCATCATTTTTGACTCTTGTAGAAATTAAAGTAACAACTGGAATATGAGGCGCCGTCTCTCGGGGGCACCAGTGGGAAGGCGCCAGGCGTCCAAATCCTGAAGCCTCAGAGACAGTGTGGTTATCGCTCTTCTCCGGTGTTCGGCGAAAGCTGAGCAGCCCCTGAGTATATGATGCTGATCCAGCCGCTGCTTCCCTGGAGAGGAGCGGTAAGTGGCTGACTGCCAGGTCTGGAGGCGCATCACAGCGCGGAGGGCTGGTGTCCATTCGGTTTCCAGCGACACCAGCGTGACCTGGTACCAAGGCGAGGCGGACAATGTGGCCAGCCTCGTCGGCGATTCGCATAGCCCGTGGTATTGACTGAACAGCACCATTGCGCGAGTCCAGCCGGTGGCAGGCCTTTATGAAGGCCTGCGATTCTGTGTAAGCAGTGTGATGAGGTGAGGCTGCTAAAGGAGGCTTGAGGACGGTGTCGCATGCAGCGGATATCATAGCCAGTTCCGCCGTTAATGGGTCTTTTTAGGCAGGATGACAGGAGGAGAGTTCTTCGTCTTTTGGCAAAACTAAAGGCAGCGTAAGGCGCGCTGCTCTTGGCTCTTCGGGCGCATTATCCTTCACCGTACTTGGAGCCTGGTCTACCGGACAATGAGGTCCTCGGACTTTACAGGTGTATCGCGGTGAGGATCCATAAACCGGGTCAGTCTCTCCAAAAGTGCGCACACTGTGGGATCTAATGCGCGGAAGCAGCCAGATAACACCGTTGTTCTCGTGCACAGCTCACACGATCATACACAGAGCTAAACAAAACCAGCTTAACTGCTCGCGGGCTCGTGCGCGAGACCATCCTCGCTGCAGTGCGCTGCATAGCCAAAAACGCAAGAAAAAAAACATTCATCAGCCCTTCCACTCCGTGAAGATGGCTACTCAGCAAAGCTGAAGCCTGCGGCCCTGGTGTTTTTCGCTGAGTTAATGCCGAGGGTTCATTAAAGTATTTCTCAATTATGAGGTTATACACACGTTAGGCTACGATGGAGAGAACGACGTCATTGACGGAATGCCCGCAGTCCGCCGTTGTCGCTTGCGTTCGATGTCTCGAGTTTGCTCGGTGGCGTGGTTAGCAGCATTCGCCCGACATTACCGCTTGCGATTCTTCTAAATCAATTGCTTCGATATTAAATCTGTGCGCTACGTAAGACGACGAATGGCTCATACACCCGTAAGCAATGACCAATACCCCCGTGAACGCGACCTCCCCATTACGACGACAGAAGAGAAGTGAAATTCTACGCTGGAATGATGAGCGGCACCGCAGCCAGCCGTGGAAGAAGACGACGACGACAAGCGCGGGAGCAGTGGCACGAACGCGTACCGAGCACGAACGCCTGCCGAGCACGAACACGAGCGCAACCCGAGGGGCGCAAACGAGCCAGCTGTGGAAGAAGACACTAGCATCATCAGCCAATGCTGATGATGCTAGTTTTCTGTACACAGGCGATTTTGCCTAGCCATATACAATTTTGCCTAGGCATATAAAGCTTTGCTTAAAAAAATATCACCGCCAATTCTACTCCGTGAAGATGGTCGAACAGCGAAGCTGTGTTAGTTACACCGAGTGTTACGCCATGCAAGTCAAACTTCGCCGGCAGTGTTTCTACCAATGTGTTTCCACGTCTCGGGCGCGCACTTCGGTATCGACCTCCTGGCGCTGCCGTTTAAACTCGGCATTTTGGCGCGCAGCTCGGGCTTGACCTTACGACGACGAGCCCGTTCACGAGCCAACTCGCTGACACTCGCGGTAGGCAGCCTCTTTCTCAGTAGTGCGCAGTTCTCGTGATCTTCCCAGATTTGTAGCGGGGATGGAATGTGCGGAAACACTAATGCAAAGCTCCGTATATACAACCAACGGTAACGCGAACTCCTCTCACACCCCACTCATTTGTACATCTATTATATTGCTACACCGCCATGAGTTGCCACTCCTCACGCTCTCCCCCGCGAACACGGGTATTGGACGGCGCGACTTACATCAATCCCCGTCTCCGTTCTCCTTTTCATCGGCACCCTCTCACAGCATTCTGACAGGAGGAAAGGGCTCACTGCAACCCCTTTCCCCCTGTTGAGCTCTTCTTTTCCTCTCCTTTCCCGCTAGGTCACGTGGCCCCTTTTTAGCAAAGTCCGACAACGACGACACACGCTTCGCATAAACAGCTTGGATGTAAAAAATTATCCGTGGCTCTGCTAGCGCACACCCATAGACCAGCGGAGCTGGGGGAAGCCTAGTAAAGTAGTGGCACACCACACACTTAGTCTAACTTTTGCTCGGCTTCCCCATCTCCGCTGATTTCTGTTGTTTGCGATAGCAGAGCCAAGCATAATTTTTTGACATGGCAGTGCAGATTGAGAAAGCTAAGAGTTTTCCACTTACGCGAACTCTCGGCTTCCCTAACTCTAAACTCGGGATCTTCTGCGACGCTTGCTTTGAGCTTCCCTAGCTCTCGCTTCAGGATCGGATCTCTGTCAACGCTTCCGTTCACGATCAGCTTCTCGATGGCGTCGAGTCGAGTGGCCTCCTCCTCGGGAGTCCTTACGGTAGTCTTCGCCATTGCTAAGCAAACGCCACATCTTTTTCCACTGCGAGAAAGAGGACCACCGAAGTGAGCGCATGGGTTTTGTCGGAGAGTAATGACGTCACACTACCTGTTAGCCGCGCCGCTACTTCTGCCCCTCTAGGCTCCACCCAGCCTCGCCGCGCCGCCCCCTCTCTCCCGCTAAGCCCCATCCCACTACCACCTGCCTCACTCCTCCTCTCCACCTCGCATCCGCTATGCGGCGCGAACTCTGCCTGAGCTGTCGCAGCTCGGTGAAGCTGCGGACGACAGAATGATCATTATAACGAGGTTCAACAGCTCGGCTGCAAAAAAAAAGAGTAAAAAGAAGGCGGGGACAGTGACGTGTACGTGGCGCTTCTTCCCGCTCGGGCATGGGAGAACGCAGGGAAAGAATTTCACTTGCGGAGGCTAGACAGGAGCAAGTGTACAAGGTGTCTACATTGGCATTGGCACTCGCCTCTTGAAATCATGGGCTCACGACACTTCAAATGCCTTTATGTCTGGTAATAATGAACCAATTTGAAACATTCTTGCGGCAGAATGTTCCCTAGAGGGCACTTAACAATGTCCACCGTATAACCGAAATTTCCTATGTGACCTGGTGAGGAGACCTTGAAGTCCAGCGCCATTCCTTGTTCTACCACGGATGTACGCTTCAAGCCTCCATGTCCTTGTGAACCTCTATATTTTTTGTACTTATGCCTTCCGTGTCTCTTCTGTGAAGTACGCATAGAAATCTGTATAGGTCATACCTTTAAAATAACTGGTTAAATGGACAGTGGAACTATGCCACGAGATTATAGTTCGCGTGTCGCTTGACCGCCTTACATGTTGCACTGCAAGATCTCTGGTGACATGTGGAAAAAAAAAAGAATAAAACAGCACCAGAAGATGCCTTTGAATTGTTCGATATTATCGTTATATCATTAGGAAAAGATCCGCACCTTGAGTATCAAAGGACAAAATTTCTTCACCGTACCAGTCACATATCTGACAACTAAAATTTAAAAAAAATTCGCTGCAAAAGACCACGCTTATGATTGAAAAATTTTACTACTCAGGTGCTGACTGATCGAAGCCGGCTTTGGGTGAAATTTCCCCGTGAAATTTGAAAGAAAAACTACATAAATGCAAGCGTTCTGCGCATTATCTTACATTTATTTTGTTCCCACGTAATACAGATAAAAATAAGAACCATGCAATGAAGATGTTCCCCACATATATATGCCGAAGGGTAAATCGTCATCCTGTATCCTATATTCGCTTGAAAAATAAATTTATCGTTTCTAACAAGCTTAAACTTTTGAATGAGCATCTGTGTGCGTGATACTCTGCTGGTGTCTTTTTTTTGTGTAACTATACTATTATAGATCCTTTCGTAAATTGCGCGCGTTCAGTATACTGTAAATTTATTTGCTAAAATCCTCTCTAAACCAACGAAGCTGTAGTAAGCAGATGTTAATAGAGGAATACAATATATTTCCAAATGTTCCCGCACCTGAACACCATCACGCGCAATCACTGAATCAAGGTTTCATGAGAAAGTATGAAACTTCTTTCCTCATACTGACAAAAGTATGACGTCAGTATGACGCACGTGTTACTGACGTCGTTTGGATTTCTTGTCATACTTTGACAGGAAGGTATGACATACGATTCAATTTCCTGTCATACTTTACGCTGTCAGGAAATGCTTACTTGTAGCGTACCATGAAGTATATCTAATTCAGGATTCCTGCTGCCACTACAACGGATCTTATCACATATCGTGGTTGATTATTAAGTGATGAGATATTTGAAAAAAATGGCAACCAAAGAAGTGGCTATACCAATCAAATAAAATTAAACTCCAGCGCCTAAAGAATGCAGGAAGAACAAAGAAACAAGAAAGCAAGCAAACAAGCAAGCAAGCAAGCAAACAAACAAACAAACAAACAAACAGACAAACAGACAGACAGACAGACAGACAGACAGACAGACAGACAGACAGACAGACAGACAGACAGACAGACAGACAGACAGACAGACAGACAGACAGACAGACAGACAGACAGACAGACAGACAGACAGACAGACAGACAGACAGACAGACAGACAGACAGACAGACAGACAGACAGACAGACAGACAGACAGACAGACAGACAGACAGACAGACAGACAGACAGACAGACAGACAGACAGACAGACAGACAGACAGACAGACAGACAGACAGACAGACAGACAGACAGACAGACAGACAGACAGACAGACAGACAGACAGACAGACAGACAGACAGACAGACAGACAGACAGACAGACAGACAGACAGACAGACAGACAGACAGACAGACAGACAGACAGACAGACAGACAGACAGACAGACAGACAGACAAGACAGACAGACAGACAGACAGACAGACAGACAGACAGAAGACAGACAGACAGACAGACAGACAGACAGACAGACAGACAAGACAGACAGACAGACAGACAGACAGACAGACAGACAGACAGACAGACAGACAGACAGACAGACAGACAGACAGACAGACAGACAGACAGACAGACAGACAGACGACAGACAGACAGACCAGACAGACAGACAGCAGACAGACAGACAGACAGACAGACAAAGATAAAACAGCGAGGCAAAAAATTCCGGAGGAATAGACCATCGCATGACAAAGGCGTAGCAGGCTTTACAATATACATAGACAGAGTGCGCTGTATCGGCGCCAAGCGAACGTCATTTCATAACTTCCGTTAGCAAAAGAGTGACTGTCTGTACACTGACGACATGAAAAATAAACCAAAGAATAACTTTGCACACTGCAGTATTGCAAGTTCTCATAAATGTGAACGGGTTTTCAGGTACTGAGCACATTCACAAAAGATAGTCTTTGAAAGAGACGGCAGAAGGTCCATAACTAATATGGGAGCCAAAGCGATCCTGATTAAGAGATGAGCGGTAACTCTCTTTATGTAAGACATTATTACATAGACGTTACGCATGCTTGAGTGGATCACATTCAACGTATTCTTGTCTTCATTTTTACTCCCCGTAACTTTGTTGCTGTTTCTTGTTTTCGCAAAAAAGCTCTTCATTACGTCCCTACGCTTATGCTGTGCCCACTGTATTTGCAGTAAGTGATCATCATCATCATCAGCCTTTTATGTCCACTGCAGGACGAAGGCCTCTCCCTGCGATCTCCAACTATTACTGTCTTG
This sequence comes from Dermacentor silvarum, assembly GCF_013339745.2. Taxonomy (NCBI): domain Eukaryota; kingdom Metazoa; phylum Arthropoda; class Arachnida; order Ixodida; family Ixodidae; genus Dermacentor; species Dermacentor silvarum. Next base: position 94,422,429 of record NC_051157.2, read on the forward strand.
CGCTAGCTGATTCCAATTTGCGCCTGCAAAATTCCTAGCTTCATCCCCCTACGTAGTTTTCTGCCATCCTCGACTACGCTTCCCTTCTCTTGGTATTCATTCTGTAACTCGAATGTCCACCGGTTATCCATCCTACGCATTACATGGCCTGCCCAGCTCCATTTTTTTCCTTCTTAATGTCAACTAGAATATCGGCTATCCCCGTTTGCGCTCTGATCCGCACCGCCCTCTTCCTGTCTCTTAACGTTAGGCCTAGCGTTTCTCGTTCCATCGCTCTTCGTGCGGTCCTTCTCTAGGTTCTTCGTTAACCTCCAAGTTTCTGCCCCATATGATAGCATCTTTAGAATGCAGTGATTGTACACTTTTCTTTTCAACGACAGTGGTAAGCTCCCAGTGAGGATTTGGTAATGCCTACCGTATGCACTCCCGCCCAATTTTATAACAGAAAAAGCTGTACATGGCTAGGCGAAACGAACAACCGTTCGCCACATCGTCTCCATTGGCTGCGCCGTCAGTTACATCGTTCTCTACTCCACACCCAAGAGCGCGCGCCATTGACAGCGCCGTTAGTGACGTCGTTAGCGAACGTGTTCCCGCCATTGCCACATTGACGCTGCTCTGCCCGCAACACCGCTTCCTCGGCTCGCCATTGTCACATGCGTTCGATATCTCGAGTTAGCTCGGCGTCGTGATTAGCAGCATCCGTCTGCCATTGGTGCTTGCGTTCCACTATAAACACAAACATGTAAGCAATAATTGAGAAACGCTCCAATACAGCGTCGGGATTAACCCACTGCTACACACCGGGGCCGCACGTTTCAGCTTCGCTGGTTGATCATCTGTACGGAGTGCTTGGGTGGTAATTTTTTTCTTGTGTAAATTTCCTTGTCATGATCAGGGTCCCTTGGTAGTAATTGACCTAGATAAACGTACTCCTTTACAGACTCTATAGGCTGACTGGCGATCCTGAATTCTTGTTCCCTTGTGAGGCTATTGATTATTATCTTTCTCTTCTGCATAATATTCTTCAACCCCACTCTTACAATTTCTGGGTTAAGGTCCTCAATCCTTTGTTGTAATTTGTCCTCATTGTTGCGCAATAGGACAATTTCATCTACTAACTGAAGGTTTCCGAGATATTTGCAGTTGATCCTCACACCTAAGCCTTCCCTGTCCAAGAGCTTGAATACTTCTTCTAAGCATGCAGTGAATAGCATTGGAGAGATTGTGTCTCCTTGCATGACCTCTTTCTTGATAGGTAACTTTCTACCTTTCTTGTACCAAGGTAGCTGTGCAATCCTTGTATATATATTCGCCAAGATATTCACGTATGCCTCCTGTGCTCCTTGATTACGCAATGTCTCGATGACTGCTGGTATCTCTACTGAATCAAATGCATTTTCATTATCAAAGTGGTGTCGTGGAGCAGAGGTAGAACACCCGGCTTCTAAGTTGAAGGACGTAAGTTTGAATCCACCTCCATTGCACTACATATTCAGGCATGGTGTTGCGCCTGACACCGGCAAAAAAATCGCTGATAGCTAGTGGGGCTGTACCAGTTCAGGTGCAACCAAAATAGGGAGGCGCACTAAGCTTCGATAAAGTCATTCCCTCACCAGAACAGGAATTGGCCTCCTTGGTGCAGTATTCGGCTACTACCTCCCTCATGACTCCTACAATTAGCCCATGGCCATTAGTAAGTGATAAGTCATGGCTATTGTAGGACAATGACGCAAAATATCTGTCGCAAGCTGGCGACGGAGTCTCGACATTGACCTTATCGGAGCACACCGCCATCTAATGTGCCCATTTCAGCAAAACGCCTCCCGCACGTGACATCATGGAATGGTCTTTGCACCAGCGAATATGTTTACAATAATGAAGCCTTGTCGTTATAAGCATATGCTCATGCGCTCACTGCAAGTGTGAAGCCAGGGTGTTTTAATGAGTGCGGCCGTTGGAGAAAGAAAGAAACGTTAAAACAACTACTGTATCTTCTTATTGTACCTGGGCCATTTGAAGCCACTGTAATCGTACTTCATGTGCAAAGGCCTTACAAAAACAGCAAGGTTAATATATCACTAGGGATTTAGCATTCAGGAAAAGGTGGTTAAGCTATGTTGGCCTTCCATGATCCTTTTTTAAGCGTATGGTATAAACGAAAAACACTCCCAAATTTGTGACATCGATTATACTAGATAAAATTTACCTTGGGGGTAAAAAAATACTAAAACTCTGGCGTCTAAAGATAATTTTCGTGTAAAAATTCAATATAATAGATCGACAAACCTCGGCGGATGACGCAAAAATAAACGCTGGCAAGAGTTGAATATATATATATATATATATATATATATAATTAAGGGAAAGAAATCACAACTTCCGATAAGTTATCTGAATTTCGAAGCCTTGAAATTTTTAGTTCCTGCGCCTTACCCTTCTCTCACCGACTTCTCCCACCCTTCTGCCACCGACTTGATCTGGGGGAGCCGAATATCAGTTACTCAGGACTCAAATAGAGTTCTTGTCATGTCATGTCACCTTTCTCCCCCATACCTCGTTTTCTAACAGATCACTCGCCACCCATATACAAGCGAGGATGCCATATATAGTGATCTTCACCGACTCTCAAACAGCGGCCCGCAAAGGGCAGGATCTCCCTCAAAATGATCTACATACTTAAACGTGGCGACACGCCTCCCTCCAACACCTGCGAGGGACTCGAGGGGGAAGCGGCACTCACCGCGACCAGCGCAAACGTCAACCGGGCCTCCCCGCACGAGATTCTAGACATGTTCCACCCATCCAAATCAGCGGAGGAAACGGAAACAATACCGCTAGGTTACCAAGCACTGCTGCAGCACTATCGGCTTGGACGAAGGGTATACCCTCCACCACGTCCAAAACTAACGAGAAACGAAGGCACCGACTACAGGCGACTCCAGAGCAATACTTTCACCCACGGAAACTTACTGCATAATTTCCGACCGACGCGATACAGCTACACCGTGCCCACACTCAAACCTCCTCACTGAAACGTGCGAGGCTGCGATCTCCAAGCCGGACCAGGTCGACCAGAGCGAACTCATCGCTCGGGCCCGGCGGGTGATCCAAGCAAGAGGGTTCCTGGAATAAGGGACCCTCGCACCTCGACGTACAAGTCATTGCTTTAAATAAAGGTTTATTTATTCATTCATTCATTCTACCAGCAAGGCTGGCAACTGCCACCGGAAGGGGCACGACGCCTGCCCACTCTTGTCTCCTCCTTTCTGAAGAGTAGGCAGGCGTTGTGCCCCTTCCGGTGGCAGTTGCCAGCCTTGCTCCTCGCTTTCCATTTCCCGTGTGTGTGTTTTCAAATCAAATAATAATAATAATATTATTAATCTATTTCCTTATTTTCAAAATAATCTGGTCTATTACTACGGTCACCATGTAAGTGCGATAGCAGGGAGGCTACAGAAAAGCTTCGCCGTACAACGCATACACAGAAAAAGAAAAAAAAAACGACTTGCGCTTCTAAAACATAACAGCAACTTAAAGAGCGGCAACAACACAATAAGCCCAACCGGCCTCTCCAGAATTCCGGTCGCATTGTTCCGGTTGCTGCGGCGGCGTCATCTTGGCGCACATGTGTATCGGTCGGCCGGAAGGCGTTCGAACAACGACCACAACCTGGCCAGATCATACACAGTCACACACAGACATTCTCGCGCACACAAACACGTATAAACGACAACAGAAAGCACCAATAGTGGCCGCTGCTTTTTCAGAGGTCGCGAATTCGCGAAGTAAATGCGGCAAATCTCAAACGGCAAAGCAGAGCGGAGGGAGATGAACGAAACGTGATGGCCCTTATTTTTTTTTTCTGGCAACATGGTTTTGAACAAAAGGACAACGGTCTCAAAAACTTTCGCCTGCCTTTTTGCTAGTCCCGGAGGCGGAAGTGAAGGGAGAAAGCAAAATGATAGTAGCAAGAAAAATGGAAGATCGCCATTCTGCTCGCCACAACACCGGCGATGAAAAGCACGAAATGCGGATGAGGCGAACGATTCGTTCCGCTTTATTTATCTTGAACCGCTTCAATGTGCCAAGGGTCAAGATTGATCGCATCTGACGCGCAATAAGTCATGGAAAGCATAATGGCGTGGTCGCCATCGCTGGCGCATCAGCGAGAGTCTAACTACGCTTCCGCTGAAGAAGTGTAAATGCACCGCTCGGATTAGGAAAACAGACGTTCTTCTCGTAGAAAATGACTATTGTGTGAAGTTATCGCTTCTAAAGGCGGTTACAAGTCGGTCGGTTATGTGTATTTGTTTGCATTCTCTTCGTTTCATTGGCTATTTATTTCGATCAGATTGTGACACATCATCAAGCGTTTAATGGAAGAAATTTTGAAGTGTATATAGTGGAAGACACTGCTGTTTTTAGGAGTTCAAGAAGAAGGCACTTTGAAGAACGACTACACTGTGCTCCGAAACAAGGGATTAAATTTAAAAAAAAGGTCTGATCTCATGAACCTTAAAAATCTCTCAAACAGAGCTTGAATGTAGTTAAGCATTGCTTTTACGTAAATTGAGTGAAGTTCTCTTCCTTAAGTTGGGTGATCTTAGTGTGCGTGCACTTAATCCCTAATGTTTCATCTATTTGTTTGCGAACAAAAACGGCTTGGTATGGTATGATAAAGCTTTATTACGGTCCCTCGGAACACGCCTCAGCACGTAGCGGGCCGCTCCCACCTCGGTACAGAAAGGCCGAGGCTCTCTGCTGCGTCGCGGGGTTCTGAAAAAAAAAAAATCACCAGCCCTTTCCCTGTCGAGAAAATGGGAGTAAGCGAAGCTTGCTGTGTGTGTATCTGACCTTCGTGATCATTTTATTTCTGTTTCCCTCTCTCTATCTCTTTTCTTTTCTCTCTCTCTCTCTCTATTTATTTCTCTCTCTTTCTTTCCTTCTCTCCTTTTCTACCTCTTTCCCTCTCTCTTTATTTCTCTTTCTGTTTCTTTGTTTCTCTCTCTTTTTCTCTCTCTCTTTCTTTATCATTCGTTCTTTCTCTCTTTCTGTCTTTCTCTTCCTATCTCTCTATCTTTCTTTTTCTCTCTCTATTTCTTTCTTCCTCTGTCTCTCTCTTTCTCTCTTTCTTTTTGGTCCCTGGTATGTGCTTGGACCCTTTCTGCACTATCGCCAGGATCGGCCCACTTTTCAGCATGACACCGCCGCCGCCACCACCACCGCTGACACTTGTGAGCCTATAAAGCTTGGCCTAAAACGAATCAGCATTGCATTGAATCAGTTAGCGGCAACAAATATTGCCTCTCAGAAATGTTCCAGTTACGGGCAATATTTCGCTGGGCCACCTCTGCTTATTCCTTGTATTTGGAAAGACCGGCAAGTAAAGATAGTTGTTGAATAGGACTTTCCTATTCGAAGTATCGAAGGAAGTTGCGCTGTAAAATTCAAATTAACTTACCTATGTTCGTGGAGTCGTATTTAGCTTCGTAATACATTTTATTATTGTTGCTGTTGAAGGCAGCTTCCACTTTACAAAGATCCAAGGGTGCCATAGTTTCCCATGTTCTTTCCGCTTGTTTTTATCAATGTTTCATATCAAACGTTTATAAATGCAAGAGCGCTGCTTATAGTCAACATTTTAGTATTCATTGACATTGGAAAAACTCTCCATGTCTGCATTTCAAACTGGTTGAATAAATTATATTTCATGTGGTGCGCCCATTCGGCTCAACTTGCAGAGAGAAATCGCGTTTGATTGAAACAGTAATAAATAAATAAAAATAGATCTATAACCCAATATTACTGTTAGTTCGATGCAAGAAAATGAGACGAACGAATGTAATTACATTTTTACTACCTTTTAGTATATGGTCATAAAATTGTAAATGTAAATGCTGCCAGTTCAACTGCTCACCTACCGCAATATTTTAAACATATTTTTTTATTTAGATTGTTTTGCTAAGTTAACCTCAGCGTCGCATTCACTGGTATCACCCGATTCCTAGGTAACCTTTTTATACGGGGTGTTCGTTTTTAAGTTTTACGGAATTTTTAAAAATCGCCTGTGGCAGGTAGCATAATTCTTATCGATGAGCTGAGTTATTCGAAGACGCTTACATTAGTAGCACGAGAGATTGAAACAATATTCAACTAACTAAAATATTCACTAATAAACTTCTTAGGTAATTACTTAGCGACACCTATTGCTATTTACGAATCGTAACCGGTGAGTTTGCAAGACGCATCCACTTGAAATGAATTTCCAGGATGACAAAAGTTTCTAGATATTATTTCTGTAAGTGTGGGACGAAATACATGGGCGTTCCAGTTACTTTTGTGCTTCATGCATTAAACAGCATTCTGGCAAAAAAGGAAGTGGAACAACGGTGCAATTTTGAGGCGAGTTTGATGGCACATATCTCCAAACTGGTGTCATTCTGGAAATTCATTCCAAGTGAATATGCCCGACAAGCTCCCTAAATTGCAATCTGTGTCGTAAAATAGTTAAGAAAGCAGACAGATATTGAATTTTTCTTGATTAGTTGAATAGGCGTTTCCATGTCTCGTGCTACTAACGTCGGCCTCCTCGAATAACCCAGCTAAATGATAAGAATTATGCTACCTTTCACAGGCGATTTCTAAAAATTCCGTAAGACTTGAAAATGAACACCCTGTATATTGAATATACGCGAGTGACTTTGAATATCTCATGATCATGAGATGCTGAAAGCATTGGGGCATTGTACTGTTGGTTCGCTTTTGCTTCAATGTTTCATTACTTGGGCGTTGGAGCCAGTACCGAACAATTGTATTAACTGTCAATTGTACAACTTTTTGGCTTGTCCGAACATATTTTATGTAGAAAATATTGGGTGTCACCATGGTAGAACAAAGTACGCCTCTCATTTTCTTACGCAGATAGACAAGAGACTTCCGCTATTTCTACCGCATTCCTAATGGCGATAACGGGGCGTGGTTTTAGAATCCTCGATCATTTTCATGATGAGATGTGATTACATATTTTGATGTTTAAAAAGACATTCTATTATGCGGCCTGGCATGACAGGGCAGGTGCAAGGGCGTCACTGGCTTTTCTGTTCGTCTGCACTTTTTTTATTTCTTTTGAGTTGATTTGTCCACTCCTAATTTGCACACTGAGCACTTCTTCTAGAGTATACATATAAAACACCGTAACTTGAGCCAGGTTCCTTCATAAGATTGCCAACCCGTTGATGCCAAGATTTTTCGGATAAACAAATAAAGGAGCCTGAAGGTATATCTCCACTACACCATTTTACCTTAAAGCATGAAATAGAAAACAAAACAAAACAAAAAGCTCATGAGTACATCATCACGCAACGCAAAACACGCTGACGCCTTCACTCTGAAATGAACAGATATTCCCCAATGGGGATTTAATGGTACTCTACCAATATGCTAGCAACCCTCTTTGGCGACTTTACTGCATGGATTTACAACATTGGAAAAAAGATGTTTTGCTCTAACACGCCGCGGCAATTCGAACGATACGATGATTTGATTCTTGGCAGATGGTCGCATCTTAGACACAAAGCAACAGTGCATGGCAGAAATTTCGCAGGAACGGAATGAGTACCAAAATACGCACAAACGCTAATGCCATGCCTTTATAAAAAAAAAAAAAACGGCAGGAACTTCTATCCTGAAATATGTACTATGGCGCATTTCTCTCTAAATTTAGCTGTGCGTTATATTACACCAAAAGGTACAGTAATATGAAATATACGAATGTGCCCTACTCCCGTGATCCAAGAAGTAATATATGTGGTCGTAGACTTTGCCCAGGGGGCTTATTCTTCATTTCGTTAGTTCAATATGAAAACCATATATGCCTACTGTTATCCTAGGCGCTCCTTCAAAAATTTATCCTTTGACATCCTCCGGACTATATTTGAAGAGAGCGCTATCAATTCGGGTGTGGAGGACATGCTATATCCTCCACACCCTAATTTATGTTTTATATGCCACCCGTCTTATATAGGATATATGTAATGGAGGTATTAGGAGATTTGACAGTTTCATAAGTAAGGTCTGCGCGCTTTTTTTAAATTGGCCTTCCTGTTGGGGATATTGAGAAATGATAGTCCGGATTTCCTCTGTTCGGAAAAGATTTCTTTGGGTAATACGTACGGGAGGCTGTTTGGTAACGGATAGTGGACAGTAAGTGCTTCCTACTTGCATGGCGCGAAGAAGTCATCGTACAGTTTAGCCCAATGTTTTAGGGCAACGAGCGATCTCACCCAG